>NW_026000240.1:34251729-34285946 GCF_001458135.2 Marmota marmota marmota
AGGGGAGGGGGGGTAGTAGAGGATAGGAAAGGCAGCAGAACACAACAGACACTAGTATGGCAATATGTAAATCAATGGATGTGTAACTGATGTAATTCTGCAATCTGTATATGGGGTAAAAATGGGAGCTCATAACCCACTTGAATCAAAGTGTGAAATATGATATATCAAGAACTATGTAATGTTTTGAACAGCCAACAATAAAAAATTTTAAAAAAAAAAGAATTGAGGATAAAAAAAAACAAAATAGTCTTTGAAACTCTAGCCAGAGCAGTTTGGCAAAAGGAAGAAATTAAAGGGAATACAAATCAGAAAATAAGAGTTCAAACAACCCATATTTGCAAAAGACAAGATTCTTTATTTAGAAGATCCAAAAAACTAGCACCCATAAATCAATTTCATTCCTATATATCAGTGATGCATTGACAAAAAGAAATCAGGAAAATTATCCCATTCCCAATTGCCTTGAAAAGATATATATTTAGGAATCAACCCAACAAAATATGTGAAAGACCTCTACAATGAAAACTACAGAAAACTCTAAAAAAAGAAATTGATGAAGACTTTAGAAGAAAATCTCCCATGTTCTTATATAGACAAAATTAATATTGTCAAAATGACCATATTATCAAAAGAACTATATATATTTAGTGAAATTCCTATTAAAATTCCACTGACATTCTTCATAGAAACAGTAAAAGCAGCCATGGAATTCATTTGGAAAAATAAGAGCCCCTGAATAGCTAAAGTAATCATAAGGGAGAAAAATGAAGCAGGACACATCATAATACCAGAACTTAAATTATACTACACAGCTAGAGTCACAAAAACACCATAGTATTGGTACCAAAACAGACATAAAAAACAAAAGTACAGAAGAGAAGACACAGAGATAAACCCACATAAATATAGTGATCTCATGCTAGACAAAGGTGCCATAAACATGCATTGGAGAAAAGGTAGCCTTTTCCACAAATGGTGCCAGGAAAACTGGTAACCCCTGTGTAGCAAAATGAAGTCAAACTCCTATCTCTCACCCTACACAAAACTCAATTCAAAGTGGATCAAGGGCCTAGAATGACTAGATACCCCACACCTACTGGAAGAAAAGGTAGTCCAACTCCCTATCATGTTGGGTTAGGAACTGAATTCCTCAAAAAGACTCCTAAGGCACAAGAAGTCAAATCAAGAATCAATAAATGGGATGGAATCAACCTAAAAAGCTTCTTCACAGCAAAGGAAACAATCAAGAATATGAACAGAGAGCCTACAGAATGGGAGAAAATCTTTGCTACCTGCAGCTCAGAGCATTAAGCTCCAGGATATACAAAGAACTCAAAAAACTTCACACACACACCAAAAAAAAAAAAAATCAATAAATGGGAAAGGAACTAAACAGATACTTCACAGAAGAAGAAAGAAATATGGTTGGTTAAAAAAAATATGAAAAAATGTTCAACATCAATAGTCAATTTGAGAAATGCAAATTAAAACCACACTGAGATTTCATATCATTCCAGTCAGTATGGTAATTATCAAGAATACAAGGAAAAATAACTGTTGGTGAGGATGTGGGGGGAAAGGTACATTCATACATTGCTAGTAGAACAGTAAGTTGGTGCAACCACTATGGAAAGCAGTATAGAGATTCCTTAGAAAACTTGGAATAGAATCACTATTTGACCCACTTATTCCACTCCTTGGTTTATATCCAAAGTACTCAAAATCAGCATGCTACAATGATGCAGCCACATCAACGTTTATAGCAGTTAACTCACAATACCTAAGCTACCTAAGAACTGCTCTGGCTACAGTTTCAAAGACTATTTTGAATAGCTATGGTGAAGAGAGCATCCTTGTCTTCCTCAAGTTTTCATATGGAATGCTTTCAAGTTTTCTCCAATCAGAATGATGTTGGCCATGAGTTTAACATACATTGTTTTTACAATGTTGTTATGCTTTGCTATCCCTAGTTTTTCTAGTTTTTTGAATGTTAATGGATGCTGTATTTTATCAAATGCATTTTGTGCATTTGACTAAGAACCAACCTAGGTACCCTTCAACAGATAAATGGATAAAGAAAATGTAGTGTATATACACAGTGGAATATTACTCAGACATAAACAAGAATAAAATTATGGCATTTGCTGGTACATGGATGGAACTGAAGACAATCAAGCTATATGAAATAAGCCAATACCAAAAAACCAAAAGCCAAATATTCTCTCTGATATGCAAATGCTAACACGTAATAAGAGGTAAGGGAGAACAGAAGTTAATTGGATTACACAAAGGGGAATGAAGGAAAGGGAGGGGTATGGGAACAGGCAAGACAATATAATGAGTCAACATAACTTTCCTATGTTCATATTTGAATACACATGATGTACGACCACAAGAATAGGAAATCATACTCCACGAATATATAATACATCACTATACATTCTACTGTCATATACAACTAAAAAGAATAAATAAAAATCTTATATGTAGGGCTGGGGATGTGGCTCAAGCGGTAGCGCGCTTGCCTGGCATGCGTGCGGCCCGGGTTCAATCCTCAGCACCACATACAAACAAAGATGTTGTGTCCGCCGAAAACTAATAAATAAATATTACAAAAAAAATTCTCTCTCTCTCTCTCTAAAAAAAATCTTATATGTCAATAAATTGGAAAATATAAAAGAAACAGATAAATTTTTGTACATAACAACCTACCAACATTGAATCAAAAGGATATAGAAAACTTAAACAGAACAAAAACAAGCAATGAGATACACATGGTATTTAAAAAATTTGCAACAAAGAAAAGCCAAAGACTACATGAATTCTCAGCTGAATTCTCCTCAAATTATTCCATGAAAAAGAACACAGATGATACTTCCAAATTCATTTTATGAAATAAGTGTCACCTGATACCAATATGAGATAAAGACACTCCATGGAAAGAAAACTACAGGCCAAAAACCTTGATGAACATTGATGCAAAAATACTTAATAAAATATTAACAAACTATAGGATTCAGTGGTACACAATTATAATTCCAGAGATCAAGGCAGGAGGATTGTGAGTTCAAAGCCTGCATCAGCACCTTAGTGAGGCACTAAACAACTCAGTGAGACCCTGTCTGTAAATAAAATACAACAAAGGCTCAGTGGTTAAATGCCCCTGACTTCAATCCCTGGAGTGTGTGTTTGTGTGTGTGTGTGTGTGTGTGTGTGTGTGTGTGAGAGTGAGAGAGAGAGAGAGAGAGAGAGTGTATTTGTGTATGCAATCTCTATTCAACACTAAGAAGACAGTACATCATGATGAAGTTGGTTCAAAATATACAAATCAATAAATGTAATGCACCACAAAAGCAAAATACAGAAAATTACATAATTATCTCAATATATGCAGAAAAGCCTTTGACAAAATTCAATATCCATTCATGATTTTTTAAAAAAACTGAAGAAATTTAAATAGAAGGAAGTTGCCTCAACCTCATAAAAGCCACATGTGACAAACCCAAAGCCAACATTATACTGAGTGGGATCACTGAAATTGTTTCCTCTATCATCAGGAACAAGAAAAGGATATCCACTCTCACCACTTCTGTTCAACATAGTATTCAAAATTTCAGTCAAAGAAAATTACAAAATATAATAAAATAAAAGGTACACATACTGGGAAAAATCCAAATTATTATTGTTTGAAGATAATATGATCCTATTCTTAGAAGACCCAAAAGCTCCACTATAAGATTTCTAAAGCTAATAAACACATTCGTCAAAATATCTATATACAAAGTTCACACAACAATCACTAGTTTTTCTGTACATGCATAAAAATGCACTGAGAAAGAAATAAGAAAAACAATTCCATTCACAATATTATCAAAAAAACTAAAATACCTTGAAAAAAATTCAGCCAAAGTGGTTAAAGACCTCTATAATGAAAAGAGGTAAACAATTACAGAATAGAAAATTATGGGCTGGGGATGTGGCTCAAGCGGTAATCCGCTTGCCTGGCATGCGCAGGGCACTGGGTTCGGTCCTCAGCACCACACAGAGATTAAAAAAAAAGAGAGAGAGATGTTGTGTGCACCGAAAACTGAAAATAAATATACTCATTCTCATTCTCTCTCTCTCTCTCTCTCTCTCTCTCTCTCTCTCTCTCTCTAAAAAAAAGAAAACTACACAAGATAGAAAGACCTCCCATGTTCATGGACAGGCAGGGCAAAATTAATACTGTTATAATGGCAGTATTACTGAAAGCAATCTCAGTTTCAACATTATCCCCATGGAAATACCACTGAAATTCTATACAGAACTAGAAACAACAGCCCTAAAATTCATATGGAAAAATAGAACCAGAATGCCCAAAGCCACCCTGAGCAAGAAAATCAATGTTGGATGCTTCATAATATCTGATTTCAAATTATATTATAGAGCTATAGTAGAATCAGAATGGTTCTTCAATAAGAACAGACACAATACCAAGGGAATTAGAAGACTCAGACAAACCCACATCTGATCCTTAACAAAGATGCCAAATACATATGCTGAAAAAAAGACAGCATTTTAAACAAATAGTGCTGCAATAACTGGATTTCCATATGTAGAAAAATGAGAGAATCCTATCTCTTACCCTGCACAGAACTCAACTCAAAATGGATCAAAGACAGAAATTGGACCAGAAACTTTGCAGGTGCTAGATTTTTCCTTTGTAGATACTAGAAGAAAACATAGGGGCAACAGTTCAAACATATAGATACAGGCAATCACTTCTTCAGTAGAACTCCTAAAGCTCAAGAAATAATGCCACATATCAAAAAGTGGAATGGTTCCAAATTTAAAAGCTTCTAGCTCAACAAAGCAAACAAATCCATGAAGACTACACTTACAGGATAGGAGAAAATCTTTACTAGCTACTCTTCTAAAAGAGGATTAACATCCTGGATATATAAAGAACTCAAAAATCTTCACACCAAAAACAAATAATTTAATCAATAAATGAGCAAATAAACCAAACAGATATTTCTCAATAGAGTTCAATACAGTACAGGAATTATATCAAGAGTGAGGGAGTAAGGTAAATGAGAAGAGCAACACAACATATCAAAATCTCTGGGACACTATGAAGGCAGTTCTAAGAGGAAATTTTATTGCATTTAGCTCATTCATTAAGAGAATAGGAAGTCACCAAATAAATAACCTACATGAAACAAACCCTTCTCAATTTCAAGAATCAAATAGACCACAGCACAATATAGTGCATGACTTGAACATGCCTCCCTCATCACTGGATAGCTCCTGTAAACAAAAACTAAAGAAGCTATGGAACTAAAAATATAATTAATAATTTAGACTTAACAGACATTTATAGAATATTTCATCCATCAGTGACTGAATAGATTTTCTTTTCAGCAGTACATGGATCCTTCTCTAAAACAGACTATATTATAGGTCAAAAGCAACTCTTAGCAAATCAAAGCCCTAGAAAAAGAAGAACAAAACAACATCTCAAAGCCTAGAAAAAGAAGAACAAAGCAACACCAAAAGCAGAAAACAAGAAATAATTAAAATTAGAGCTGAAATCGATTAAATTAAAACCAAAAAAATACAAAATAAAAAACTGGTTCTTTGAAAAAAATAAATAAAATTAACAAACCCTTAGCCAAATTAACAAAGGTATGTGGATACTGCCCCACAGCAACAGACAGTGGGGAGGAGAAGAACAGAAATTCACTAGATTAGACAAAGGGAATAAAGGGAAGAGAGATAAATGGGAATAGAAAAGAAGAGTAGAATAAATGAATTGGACATAACTTTCCTATCCTTATTTACGAATATAAAATCAGTGTAATTCCACATCATGCACAACCACAAGAATAAGATCCTAATTAGCATAAATTATATTCCATGTATGTATAATATGTCAAAATACACTCTACCATCATGCATAAAGAATAAATAAAAAGCAAATGGAGAGTAGTGGTGGACTTAGGGAAGTAGAGAGAAATAAAGTCAACCAAATTATGCTATGTCTATGTACAAATATATTACAATGAATCCCACTTTCACAAATAATTACAATATACTAATTTTACCTTTAAGTATTTTTTATTTTATCCCTGATTTCATCTACTATCCATTGGTCATTCAATAGCATATTATTTATTCTCCAGGTGTTAGACTAGATTTGAATTTTTTTTTTAGTTGTTGATAGACCTTTATTTATTTATACGCGGTGCTGAGAATTGAACCCAGTGCCTCACACATGCCAGGCAAGTGCTCTACCACTGAGCAACAGCCACAGCCCTAGCTTCAATTTTTTTTTTTTTTGTCACTGATTTCTAATTTCAGTACATTATGATCTGGTACAATGCAAGGTATTTTCTCTATTTTTTGTATTTGGTAAGAGTTGCTTTGTGACCTATAATAAGGTCTATTTTAGAGAAGGATCCATTTTCTGCTGAAAAGAAAATCTATTCAGTCACTGATGGATGAAATACTCTATAAATGTCTGTTAAGTCTAAATTATTAATTATATTTTTAGTTCTATAGCTTCTTTAGTTTTTGTTTACAGGGGCTATCCAGTGATGAGAGAGGCATATTTATTTAAGTCATGCACTATATTGTGCTGTGGTCTATTTGATTCTTGAAATTGAGAAGGGTTTGTTTTATGTATGTAGATGTTCCATTGTTTGGGGCATAAACATTTATGATTGTTATGATAAGGGATGAAATTTCATCCCTTAAGCAGCATGAAGTGACCTATTTGTCCCTTCTGAATAACTGCAGCTTAAAGTTCACTTTATCTGATGAGAAGACAGAAACCCCTTCTTGTTTACAAGATCTATGTGAATGACATGTTTTTTTCCCATCCCTTTACCTTCAGAATGTGGATGTCTTTGCCTATGAGGTGAGTCTCTTGGAGACAGTATATTGTTGGGTCTTGTTTTTTATTCCAATCTGCCAGTCTATGTCTTTTGATTGATGAGTTTAGGCCACTTACATTATTCAATGTTATTATTAAGAGATTTTTTTAAATCATCTTGATTTATTTCTGACTTTTAATTTGTATTAGTTTCTCCTTTGATTAACTATTCTTCTAGTGTAGTTCCTCTGCTGGCTTTCAATTCTATTTTTCATTTCATTTCTTCTCTACAAAACAGTTTATGAAGTTTTGTAGTATAGGTTTTCTACTTGTGAATTCTTTTAACTTTTGTTTATCAGGGAAGGTTTTCATTTCATCTTTAATTCTGAAGCTTAATTTTGCCAGGTATTCTTGCTTGGCATCCATTTTCTTTCAGAGCTTGGTATATATTATTCCAAAACCACCTAGCTTTGAGGGTCTGGGTTAAGAAATCAATTGAGATATGAATTGATTGCTATCTAAACGTGACCTGTCATTTTCATCTGACAGTCTTTAAAATTATATCCTTATTCTGGATGTTGGGTATTTTCATAATAATAGGCTTTGCTGTGGGTCTATTGTAATTTTATATATCTGGGGTCCATTTCATTCTTAAGGTTTGGGAAATTTTCTGATATTATATCATTGAAAAGATGGTGCATTCCTTTGGTTTATATCTTTAAGCCTTCCCATATTTCCTGGAAGTTCTGTTCATGGTCTCTTTAACATCTTTTCTCCATGGTCAATTTTATTTTCAAGATTATATATTTTGTCTTCACTGCCTGAAGATCTGTATTCCAAGTGGTCTAGTCTGTTGGTGATGCTTTCCAATATATTTTGATTTTGGTTTATTACTTCCTTCATTTCAAAGATTTTAGCTTGATTTTTTATGTTTTCACTGAAGTGATCTTTCACTTATCTGTGATTTCACTCCTTACTCCTTAAATCCTTTACCTCACAGATCATTTTAACTCTGAATATTCTAACTTCCTTCTCTGACATGTCTTCCAATGTGGTGTGAATGGATTCTATTACTGAAGTATTCTGATTTGTTGGGGGCGATTTGTTCCCTTGCTTTTTCATTTTATTTGTCTACCCATCTAAAAGTATGAATCTGAGGCAGTAGAGTTTCTACCCCCATGGACTTATAGTGCCCCAAAAGGTTTCCAGTACCTCACCATTTCGGGGGGAAAATTAATAACAACCAACAGAAACAATATACAGAATTACACTAAATAGTTCCTGCTATGCAATGTACAATGTTAATTGTCACAATAAACAGGAATGAAATGATCAGTTATTGCATACAGTAAAAACTGTAAATTTTCAAAAGGATTTTCAATTTCAAATGGTAAACAGGAAGAGAACAGAAGTGATATAGGATGTGATGATCATGAGAGAGGAGGAGAAAATATGAAGTATAATATACTAATTTTAAAAGTAATAATAAAAGAGAGACCAGTAAAGGTAGGGGGTCAGGTGAGGGAGGAGTCATCAAATTATATTATTTTATATGCATATTGAATCCCACTACTATGTATAATTATGATGCACCAATAAAATGAATAAATAATTAAATAATTTTAAAAAGAAGAAATTCAAATGACCAATAAATATGTGAAAAACTGTTCAACATCAACAACATCAGGGAAATGGAAATCAAAACTACAATGAGATTTCATCTCAGTCCAGCTAGAATGCCAATCACCAGGAACAAATAATAATAAATGCTAGTGAGGATGAAGGGGAAAGGAACACTTATGCATTGCTTGTAGAACTGTAAGTTAGTGTGGCAATTAGTATGGAGGTTCCTCAAAAAACTATGAATAAAACTACCATATGACCCAGCAATACCTCTCCCATGTATTTATGCAAAAACAAATTAAGGTCAGCATACTATAACAAGACATGCATATACCCATGTTTATAAGTATAAATCAGTGAAAGTCATGGAACCAGTCTAATGCCCAGTAACAGTGAACTCGATGAAAATGTGCTATGTATACATGATAGTTTTTATCCAGCCATAAAGAAGAATAAAATTCTACCACTTGCAGGAAAATGGAGTGTACAGAATGATGCTGAGTGAAATAAGCCAGACTCAGAAAGACAAATGCCATTATGTTTTCTCTCATATGTGAAAGAGATAAAAAAGTAAAAAAATAAAATAAAAGAAGGACTTCATGAAAATAGAAGAGAGATCATTAGTGTATCATGGGAATACTGCAGGTAAGAGGAGGCAATGGGGGATGAAACCCATCAAATTATGTATACGTACAAATGTCATAATCCCTTCAAATCTAATCTGAAAAAAATAGGAAATAAATTTATATTTGAATATATTACATTTAACAAATTTATTCAATCCTATTAGGTTAAATAAGCAAGTAAATAAGAAAAAAAATACAAATTCAGAAGAAAATCTGTTTGGAAAATATTCTGGGTCTTGATTGTAAATATGTTACAGATTCATTAATGTGAATGCTACAATTACTTAAACATATAGACAAAAAATTGTAATGTTCTACTCTTGTGCCAATTCCATACTAGATATTTATAATTTTTAACACTGAATACCACTTTTGTTACATATGCATTATTATTTAGAGTATCAAATGTCCTTACCAATCACCCAATACAAGTTAAGCCATACTAACCCAGAGCCAACAGTACCACTACAATTCCTACTGACAGAAATGCTACAGAACAATGTCAGCAGTGTTAACCCAAAGAATGAATCCTCTATATAGTTCAGGCCATGTGACCATCAATAATCAGCAGGCCTTTATGAAGATTCCAGGTGCAAACCAGTCAAGTCAGATCAAAAATATCAAACACTGCCCAATAAAAAGTACTGTTTGACAACAAGTTACAAGATATATAACAAAGGTGATATACATATATGGTGTGTGTATGTGTGTGTATTTTGTATAAAATCAAAGGTTTTATATATATATATATATATATATATATATATATATATATATGTATATCACCTTTGGTATATATATAACCACATATGTGAGATAGATATAGATATAGATATGCATATATATATGTATATATAAAACCATACACACAAAAGGAAAATGTACACATTTATAGACCCTCAACTCCCAGCTAACAGCTGCACAGGAGGTAGAGACAGAGAGCAGCTGAGTTCAATGAAATAAAATAAGTAGCAGACAAGCACAACTTCTCTTCCATTCCATATCATAATTTTAAAAGTTTAATTAAGAATCATAGTTATCTGTGAAGAACAGACTTACATAACGACTCACTCTAGAGATTATTTACATAATGAATTGTGAATTTAAGAGACAAAAATGAAATCTACAACCTTTCAAAAATATAATTTTTTTCCTCTGGTGCAGGAAAATAAAATATACAATAAAAATATACACAGCCCTCCAATTCTGGATCCCTTCTCCAATTCAGGAAATAGAGTGAATGACTTATAAAACTAAGAAACTTCTCATAAATTTCAGCCCAAAAATGGGGAAACGTAACTATTCAAAAGGCCTACATTCAAAATTCTCTTTTCATTATTTTCACTGAAAAGTTTAAAGGATAATCTGTGTCTTTATTTGCATAATTTAATGCTATTTTAAATCTTTATAAGCTATAAGTATAAAAGTAAATAAATGTGCATTAAAGCATACTATAGTATTTCAGCCACATCAATGTTTACAGCAGCTCAACTCATAATAAATAGCTAAATGATAAAACTAACCTAGATGCCCTTCAACAGATGAATGGATAAAGAAAATGTGGTATATACACACAATGGAATTGATTCATCCTTAAAGAGAATGAAAGTATGGTATTCGCCAATAAATGGGTGAATCACAAGAATGTCATGCTAAGCAAAATAAGCCAATCGCAAAAAATCAAAGTCCAAATGTTTTCTCTGATATGCAAATGCTGATTCACAATGTTGGAGCGGGGGCTTAGGGAATAATAGAGGTACTCTGAATTAGACAAAGGAGAGTGAAGGAAAGGGAAGGAGATATGGGGATAGGAAGGATAGTAGAATGAACATTAAGAGACATTAATACCCTATGTGCATATATGACTAACATGATTGTTGTGATCCTACATCACGTACAACCAGAAGAAAGAGAATTATACTCCATTTATATATGATGTGTCAAAATGCATTCTACTATCTGTATAACTAATTAGAACAAATTAAATAAATACACATTTTAAACCTGGGAATTTTTACCTCCAAATGAGTTACTGTTTCCTTGAAATCATTCACTCTAGAGAGCCATAAACAAATTTCATTAAAACAGCCACTAATCAAGGTATTTTTAAACTCTTAAAAAATTAAAATATATGTATAATATTTATGAATATTTTGTTCAAACACTACAAAACATTTTGCATGGATAAATATAAAAGCTTATTAAAATACATGAAACAATTATGAAAGCACTAAAGTACAACTATCACAAACAGAACTTGAGGCACTATAACCCTTAAGAAAATGGAACCACAACAAGATGAGCTCCTCATTCACCTGAGGTTTTTCCCTGAGGGTATCCCATTAGAAAATGACAAGTTCTACTGATGAAGAATACAGGTTGACAATGGTGGCCACCAAAGTCAATGAATGATCCTTCAGGACAAAATCTCAGAAAGAAGTAAATTATAGTAGATCCAAAATTTTGTATACAATCTCCACTCTTGAGGTTGTCCTTGCATGCAAGACATGGCTTCAAGAAATCCAGAAAGGGGGCTGGGGGTGTGGCTCAAGCGGTAGCACACTTGCCTGGCATGCGCAGGGCACTGGGTTCGATCCTCAGCACCACATAAAAAAATAAAATAAAGATATTGTGTCCACTGAAAACTAAAAAATAAATATACAAAAAAAAAAGAAATTCAGAAAGAACAACACCTGAGAGGCTAAAGAGCTGAACCACATTACTTTTAGGAGACAACAGTAACCCTCACAGTTACATAACAGAAATTATGGGAGTCAAATATTAATTGAAATCATTAAATGTTAAAATATCCATCAATCTAGAATTCTCTTTCAAGAAGAATATCTTTCAAAATTAATGACAAATTTTAAAAAGATTCATAAAAATGAAAGCTAAAAGAATATGCATCAAACCTGTACTAATACACACACACACACATTTTTCAAAGTATCTGAGATGGGAAAAACATGATCCCAGATGGAGCCATGTAAAAGTAGAACTAAAGGAAGAGCATTGGAAAGTATTGAAAACATGGGAAAAAATGAAAATAGACATAAGTAAAAAATGTATGACAAAAATAGCACAAAAGGCAAGAGGGATAAATGCCATTAAATCATTATAAAGTTCATGCTCTGCAGGGAGTAATAAAAGAATAAAGTAGTTCTAATATTAAAGTCCAGGAAGCTTATTTTAACCTCTAAAGGAAAAAAGTAAAACACTGTAAAAACCAAGAAACTAATAGAGGAGAATAAATAGAAAAATAAAAATGGTGGGGTAATTCAAAGAAGGCAAAAATTGATAAATCTAGAAACAAATAAGGCATGAAGAGACAATAATGACCAAGAGGGCAAACTTAAACATAATTACAGCAACTATTAACTAGATTGTTTAAATAACTCAGATTGTCAGACTAAATAAAAATAAATTCCTCATTATAAGCTACTGGCTACAGATTAAATATTTTTGACCCCTCCCCAAACACACACACACACACACACACACACACACACACACACTTACATGTTGAAACTTAATCCTCAACAAAAGAGTAGCTGAAGAAGGTAGAACCTTTGAGAAGGGATCAGGACATGAAAGTAGAGGGTAGAGCCTGATCCCATGAGGGATCCCTTGCCAGACACCTTGATCTTGAGACTTCTCAGCCCTTTGACCTCTAAGAAATAAATTTCTATTATTTGTAAACCATATATTCTATAATATTCTGTTATGACAACCATAACAGAAAAGGATAACATACAACACACATACTCTAAAAATAAGAATACATAAGTTAATAGTAAAAGAATCAGTAATTTCGGGCTGGGGATGTGGCTCAAGTGGTAGCGCACTTGCCTAGGATATGTGAGGTACTGGGTTCGATTCTCAGTACCACATAAAAATAAAATAATGATATTTTGTCCACCTAAAACTAAAAAATAAATATTAAAAAAAAGAATCAGTAATTTCAATATGGCCCCAGAATAATGACAGGTATTGAACTCTCTCCACAAATTGATATAAATCAAAAATGGACAAACACAACCTTATATGAATAAGATGATCTTAAAAAATACATTTTTCAAAAATTCAAATTACAACAGCTAATTCTAGAGATCCTAGCACTGCTGTATTCTTTCCTAGTACATCTCCAAGGGGTGCCTCATGCTACTACTTACCTATTTCCTCTCCTTATACAATGTTTTCCTAAGACTGCCACTTCTTCTTCATAAAGACTCTTCATACTACTACTTGCATTCTACACAAAGGCTTACAGTGTTACAAATGAGTCATGTCAGCTGATACAGGCAGCAGAACAAGAAGAGTGCAGGAACCTTGAAAAAACAAGTCAAATATAGGTAAAAACCTGAGTTAAACTCATTTGGACAATTCTTTCCTCAGATTTAAAAAGTGAAACAATGAAATCAAGAAACATGGTGGTGGTGACAGCCTTCATGGTGTCTTTCTGTCTCAATTCACAGCTCTGATTTGTTCTGAATACACTCAACTTTTGGTACTCACTTGTTACAGTGATCATTGCCCTTAAAATTCATCCTGGGGATTACGGATTACCTTCAGGAGTATCTTCAATGCTCTATTTTCCTAATTCCTGTATCCCAACTCTTCCTCTTCCTTAATTTATTGCTTTGTTTTAGAGGAACATTTCCCCCTAGTAGCTTCTTAAAAAAACTTATTAGGTGGGAAACTGAGATCATGTCAGGAAGTATCTTTGGTACATTCTCATTCAGTTCATAGTTTAGCTGTGTTTTTTAACCCATGTTTTAAAAAAAAAAAAAATCTCCCTTAATCATTTGGAACCCACAGCTCCACTGTCTCTTAGTTTCCATCGTTAAAAGTGAAAAAAAAAAAGGACTGCATCATGGTAGAGACAATGGAAACTAAAGATTTGGATCTACTAGTTTGCAGCTAGGTCTGCATTTTCCTGTCTGAGCCTAGCAAGAACTTGGCTGGGCCTAGCAAACGCATGGAAAGTCAGAAACTGAGAGCATTTTGCCTGGAAAAACACAGATTAGAGAGGCCGAAGAGAGCCTGGCTCTCCCCTGCCTGTGAGTCCTATGACTCGCAGGGGCAGACAGGTCCAGCTCAGGAGGTTGGAAGGACGGGTGTGAGGGCATTTGGCTCTTGGCTTGCCCAGCAAGCCAGTCCAGCACCCACCGGGCTCCCAGGGCCCAACCAGCTGACACTTGCTGAGTCCCAGCACCAGCCTGGTCCCAGACCTCACCCCAGTCTGGCATCCACCAGTCCCAGTTCCTGGGAACCACTAGGTCTGGCAAAAGTCCAGCATCCACCAGGCCCTTCTAGGCCCCCACAATAAAAACGACTAAAAAACGCACTACTCCTATGCTTAGTACATAGCTGAAGAATAAACAAAAGGAAAATTAGGCAGGCACAGAGAACATATAAGCTGAGTATTTCGTCTACCATAATGGAAATGACACCTTAATTTATTAACATTTCATCAACATTTCTTCTTGTTGTTGTTCTTGTTCTGTTTGCTTCTTGTTTATGGTTTCTGTATTGGGTTTTTGTTTTGTTTGAATTTGTTCTGATTGAATCAAGAACTCCTACACATATACATATAGGTTTCTCTCTCCTCATCTTTGCCAATATTCCATCTCCCTTGTCTCTCCTTTTTACATTGCACCCAAATTTCTTTCTCTCCCGTCTCCTTTACATTCTTCTATTTTTCTTCCCCCTTTCACATTAACAACATATCCTAAGTTACCATGCATCTGCCCTATTTTCCCTTTGAAATTGAAAACACTTTTCTACCCTTCAATTTCTTCTTTCCTCATACTCAACTGTATCCTTAATACCTCTTAATACTAACTGAGGTATATAACATCTACCCCCCCACTGCCAACATCACAGCAACAATGCAGCGGGAATCATAGACATCACCCACTGTTTTATTTTAAGCCAGATATAATGCATGATTATATACTGTTTTTATTGATAGAAATTGATGATCTTACTATTTCTATGTATTCTGCCAATTAACACCAGATATAAAAATAGAAACTAAGGACCTAGTTTACTACTATATACTGTTTGCATAGATTATTGCTATAATTGGCCCCCACCCCCAATCTGTGAGGTCCTAGTAACAGAGGGACACTATAAACTCATAAGATAGAAACTCTACAGCATTAGATCCTTCCAATAAGACATGCTGACACACAAACAATATGAAAAAGCCAGAGAACAAACCATCTCAAACAACACAGAATACCTCAACAATAAAATACATTGATACTACAGTGGAGGAACTTCAGAGATGGAAATCAGAAAGTTTATAAAGTTAAACTGATTCATGAGGTAAAAGATAATGTAAGAAGTGAAGTCAGAGAGAAAATATAAGAAGTGAAAGATCATTTCAAAAAGGAGATAGAGATCCTGACAAAGAATCAGTCAGAAATCCTTGAAATGAAGGAATCAATAAACCAAATTCAAAATTCATTGCATCACCAACAGACTAGACCATTTCAAAAACAGAACTTCAGGCAATGAAGACAAAATACATAATTTGAAAATAAAGTTGACCATGGAGAAAAGATGTTAAGAAACCATGAACAGAACTTCAAAGAAATATGGGGTAACATGGGAAAAAAAAATTAAGATTATTTAGGATAAATGAAGGCTCAGAGATACAAACCCATTTCTTTTCAAACAAATAATATCAGAAAACTTAAGAATGAAATAGAAAGCCAAACATATGAGGTTTACAGGACCCCAAATATACAAAATTACACACACCAAGGCACATTATTCTGAAAATGCCTATAATCCATAATAAGAATAGAATTTTAAAAGCTGCCAGATAAAAGCAATAGGTAACATTTAGAGGGAAATCAATCTAGATCTCAGTTGATTTCTCAACCCAGATCCTCAAAGCTAGGTGGTCTTAGAACAATATATACAACACTCTGAAAGAAAATGGATGCCAGCCAACAATACCCTACCCTGCAAAATTAAGCTTCAGATTTGATGATGAAATTAAAAAGTTTTAAAATTTCACAAACAGAAAGCATGCACTACAAAACATACTGGATAAAATATTTAAAGAAGAAGTGAAAAATAAAAATGAAAATCAGAGAAGGGAAGAACTGCACTAGAAGAACAGTCAATCAAAGGAGAAACTAATGCAATTAAAAACCAGAAATAAAATGACAAGGAACAGAAATCATATATAAAAAACAACATGGAATGTAAATGGCCTAAACATATCAATTAAAAGTTACAGAATGGCAGCTTGGATTAAACAACAAGGACCCACAATATGCTGTCTCAAAAAGACTTACCTCATAGGCAAAGGTACCCACAGAATAAAGTTGAAAGAATGAGTAAAAACATATCATTCACATGGATCATGTATACAAGCAGGAGTTTCTATTCTTATACTATATAAAGTGGACTGAAAGCCACAGTTAAATCAGAAGAGAAAAAGAAATCATTTCATACTACTTAAAGGCATTATACTTCACAAAATATAACAATCACAAATATTTATGACCAAACAATATTAGCACCTATGTATAATAAACAAACCCTTCTCAATTTTAAGAATCAAATAGACCAGTATGAATGACTTTAAAAGCCTCTCTAATCACTAGATAAATCCTCCAAAAAAAAAAAAAGAAAGAAAAAAAAGAGCTACAGAACTGAAAAATGCAATGAATAATTTAGATTTAACAGACACATATAGAAAATATTTTATCTGAATATACTTTCAGCTACTGAGTATACTTTCTTTTTTTAATATTTATGTTTTAGGTGTAGATGGATACAACACAATGCTTTTTTTTTTTATGTCGTGCTGAGGATCGGACCCAGGTCCTGCTCGTGCTAGGCGAGCGCTCTACTGCTGAGCCACAATCCCAGCCCTGTGAATTTACTTTCTTCTCAGTAGCCACACAGATCCTTCTCTAAAATATACACTATCTTAGGCCACAAATCAACTCTGAGTGAACACAAAAAATAGAGAAAATACCTTGCAGATCATAAAGGAATGAAATTAGAAATCAATGATAAAATAAAAAATAGAAGCAACTTTAACACTAGCAGACTAAACAACATGCTACTGAATGATCAATGGGTAGCAGAAGAAATCAGGGATGAAATAAAAAAAATACTTAGAGGTAAATGGGAATAGCGACACAACTCATCAATATCTCTGAGACAATATGAAGGCATTTCTAAGAGGAAAGTTCATTGCACTGAGTGCATTAATTTAAAAGAATAGGAAGTTACCAAATAAATAAACTAAGATTATGTATCAAAGCCCTGGAAAAAGAAGAACAAATCAATACAAAAAGCAGTAGAAAACAGGAAATAACAAAAATCAGAGCCAAAATCAAAGAAACTGAAAAATAATTTTAAAAATCAAGGAAACAAAAAGTTGAGGAATAAAATTGATAAAACCTTAGCCAAGCTAATGAAGATAGAGAGAAAAATCACTAAAATTTGTGATGAAAAAGCAATTATCATTAATGGACACCATATAAATACAGATGATAATCAGAAACTATGAAAATCTTTACCCCAATAAAATAGAAAATCATAAAGACATCAACAAATTTCTAGAGACATATGACCTAACAAAATTGATTCAGAAGGACACAATTTTAAAGAGATTAATTTCAATCAATGAAATTGAAGACTCCATTGAAAGCCTACCAACAAAGAAAAGCCCAGGACTGGACAGATTCCCTGCTGATTTCTCCTGGAACTTCAAGAAGAACACCAATGCTACCCAAATTATTCCATGAAACAGAAAAGGAGAGAATCCTTCCAAACTCGTTCTATAGAGCCAGTATCATCTGATACCAAAACCAGACAAAAACATATCAAGGAAAGAAAACTTCAGACCAATATCTCTGATGAATATAGATGCAAACATTCTTAATAACAGCAAATCTCATACAAAAACATATTAAAAATATAGTGAACCATGATCAAGTGGGGTTCATTCCAGGGATGCAAGGAATGAACATGGAAATCAATAAACATAATTCATCACATTAACAGAAGACAAAAGCCATATAATTATTTCTATAGGTGCAGAAAAAGCATTTTATAAAATACAGCACCCATTTGTTTCCCAAATATTAGAAAAACTAGACATAATAGGAACACACCTCAACATTTTAAAAGCTATAGAATTTAAACCCAAGGCCAACATCATTCTGAGTGGATAAAAATTGAAAGCATTCCCTCTAAAACCTGGTATAAGACAGGAATGTCCTCTTTCACCAGAGTCCTTTTGAAACCCTAGCCAGAGCACATAGACAAAATTAAAAAAAATTTAAAAGGATACAAATAGGAAAACAAGAGCTCAAACAATCCATATTTGCCAACAACATGATATTGTATTTAAAAAACCCAAAAAACTCCACCAGAAAAATTCTAGAACTCATCAAAGTAGAAGGATGTAAAATTAACACCCATAAATCAATTGCATTCCTATACACTAATGATGAATTAGCTGAAAGAGAAATCATGAAAACTATCACATTCACAATAGCATCAAAGAAAATTAAAATACTTAGAAATCAATCTAATAAAATATGGGTAAGACCTCTGCAATGACAAGAACACTAAAAAGAAATTGAAGAAGACCTTAGAAAATGGAAAGATCTTCCATGTTCTTATGTAGTCAGAATTAACTGTCAAAATGGCCATATTACCGGGACAGGGGTTGTGGCTCAGTGGTAGAGTGCTCGCCTAGTATGTACAAGGCATTGGGTTCAACCCTCAGCACCATAAATGAATGAATGAATGAATAAAATATGTGTCTAACTACAACTCAAAAAAATTCGTAAAAAAGTGACCATATTACCAAAAGTAATATTGAAATTCCTATTAAAATTCCAATGACATTCTTCATAGAAAAGAAGAAAAGAAAAGATACTCATGAAACTTATTTGAAAAAATAAGAAGGCAGAATAGCAAAGCAATCCTTAGTGAGAAAAGTGATTCACAATACCAGACCTCAAATTAAATTACAGAGTTAGAGTAACAAAAACACCATGATATTGGTACCAAAACAGACATGAATACCAAACATACAGAAGAAAAGACACAGAGAAAAACCTACATAAATACAGTTATCTCATACTAAACAAAGGCACAAAAAACATACATTGGAGAAAAGATAGCCTCCTCAACAAATGGTCCTGGGAAAACCAGAAGTCCATATGCAGGAAAACGAGATTAAATCACTCTCTCTCACCATGCACAAAACTCAACTTAGAAGTAGATCGAGAACCTAGGAATTAGACCAGAGATCCTGTGCCTAATAGAAAAATAAGTAGGCCCAAATCTTCATCATGTCGTATTAGGTCCTGATTCTCTTAACCAGACTTCTAAAGTACAAAAAATAAAACAAGAATCAATAAATGGGATGGATTCAAATAAAAAGCTTCTTCTCAGCAAAGAAAATAATCAATAACATGAAGACAGAGACCCCACATAGTGGAAGAACAGCTTTACTACACACATCAGATAGAGCATTAATTTCCAGGATATATAAAGAACACAAAAAAAACACCAAAAAAAACCAAATAGCCCAATCAATGAATGGAGTAAGGAACCAATCAGACATTATCAGAAGAAGATATGCAACTGATCAACAAATATTTGAAAAACATCTCTAGCAATTAGAGAAATGCAAATTAAAACTACTCTAAGATTTCATCTCACTCCAATCAGAATGGCAATTATCAACACTACAAGCAACAATTGTTGGCAAGGATGCAGGGAAAAAGGAACACTCATACATTGCTGGTGGCACTGCAAACTGGTGCAACCATTATGGAAAGCAGTATGGAGATTTCTTAGAAAATTTGGAATGGAACGACCATTCGATCCAGCTATCCTACTCCCCAAAGGACTTAAAATCAGCAAACTATAGTGATACGACAACATCAATATTTATAGCAGCTCAACTGCAGAACCAATCTAAATGACCTTCAATAAATGAATGGATAAAGAAACTGTGGTATATACACTCACTGGAATATTACTCAGCATTAAAGAGAATAAAACTATGGCATTTGCAGGTAAATGGATAGTTTTGGAGAATATCATGCTAAGCAAAGTAAGCCAATTCCAAAAAACAAAAGACCAAATGTTCTCTCTGATAAGTGGATGTTGATCCATAATGGGGGCAGTCGGGCAAGAAGAAAGGAGAAACTTTGGATTGGGCAAAGTCAGGGAGGGGGCATGAGGGTACATAAGATGGCAGAATGTGACAGACATCATTACCCTAGGTAGATATAGGATTGCACCAATGGTGCAACTCTACATCATGTACAACCAGAGAAATTAAAAGTTGTGTTCCATTTGTGTACAGTGAAATGAAATGCATTCTGCTGTCATGTATAACTAATTAGAAAAAAATCGAAATATTAAAAAAAAGAAATAGAAATAAAAAAGGCAGTCATGAAATTTATTTGGAAAAATAAGAAGACCAAAATAGCCAAAGGAATCCTTTGCAAGAAAAGTAAAGCAGGAGGCATCACAATACCAGACCTCAAATTATACTACAGAGCAAGAGTAACAAAAACACCATGGTATTGGTACCAAAACAGACATGAATACCAAAAGTACAGAAGAGAAGACACAGAGACAAACCCACATAAATACAGTCATCTCATACTAGACAAAGGCACCATAAACAGATATTGGAGAAAAGATAGCCTCCTCAACAAATTATGCTGGGAAAACTGGTAATCCAAATGCAACATAATTGAAATCAAACCCCCATCTCTCACCCTGCACAAAACTCAACTCAGAGTGGATCAAGGACTTAGGCACTAGAAGAGAGACCCTGTGCCTTCCAGAAGAAAAAGTAGGTCAAAATCTCCACCATATTGGCTTAGGAACTGACTTCCTTCTCCTAAAGCTCAAGAAGTAAAATCAAAAATTAATAAATGAGATGGTATCAAACTAAAAAGCTTCTTCACTGCAAAGGAAACAATCAAGAATGTAAACAGAGAGCCTACAGAATAGGAGAAAATCTGTGCCAACTGCATCTCAGAGGATTATTCTCCAGGATACACAAAGAACCCAAAAAAAACCTAACACCAGAAAAACAAATAACTCAATCAATAAATGGGAAAGGAACTGAACAGCCACTTCAAAGAAGAAGAGATACAAATGGTCAAAAAATATATGAAAAAATGTCCACCATATCTAGCAATTAGAGAAATGCAAATTAAAACAACACTGAGATTCCATCTCACTCCAGTCAAAATGGTAATTATCAAGAATACAAGTCTCAATAAGTGTTAACAAGGATGTGAGGGAAAAGATTCACTCATATATTGCTTTTGGGACTGCAAATTGGTGCAACCACCCTAGAAAGCATTGTTTCCCTACAAAATTTGGAATGGAACCATCATTTGATCCAGTTATCTCACTCCTTGGTTAATACCCAAAGGACTTATGAAGGCACATCAATGTTTATAGTAGTTGAATTCACAATAGCCAAAGAAAATCTGGTAATATATACACAGTGGACTATTACTCAGTCATAAAATAGAATCAAATTATGGCATTTGCTGCCAAATGGATAGAAACTGAAAGCTATCATGCCAAATAAAATAAGCCAATACCACAAAACCAAAGGCCAAATATTCTCTCTAATATGTGGATGCTAACCCACAACAAGGTAGGGTAGAAAGAGGAAGAACAGACGTTCTTTGGATTAGACAAAGGGGAATGAAGGGAAGGGGGTGATGAGAGTAGGAAAGACAATAGAATGAATGAGACATAACTTTCCTTTGCTCATAAATGAATACATGAACAGTGTAACTCCACATTATGTATAACCCAAGAATGGAATCCTAATTGAAGAGAATTGTACTGTATGTATGTACAATATGTCAATACATAAACTAAAAACAACAAATATTAAATAAATTGATACATACATACCTACATACTGTGCTACATAAAACACTAAGGCTTCTGGCAGGGAAGTGAAAAGTTTCTCATTTTCTACAACTCTGTCTTTCATTCTGTTTTCTAGGAAATTCCTTCAACTTTATACTAAGATTCTCCATTCCTAATACCAGTTTTTAATTTCTAAGAGCTCTTTTCTATCATCTGAATATTCCTTTCTTAAACTAAAATCAATATAAAATGTTCATTAAACTTTTCTATAAAAGGTTCAAGGCATTGTAACATTGTTTGTTCTTTAGAGATCCATGTTCAATTAATTAGGACTTATTAGTATGACTCTATGAGATCTAATAGCAGCATGAATACTTAAACACACATACTTATTCACCTCCCCAGCATGCAGGCTATCCTTTCTACCATAAGAATTTTCTCTTTCTTTCAAAACAGTTTACACATTTGTATGATTTAAGTGATTTCTCTTATCGATGGTACAGTGATTTCTCCTATTCATGGTATGGTGAGACAAAAATCTGCTTTGAAATTCTTTCAGAGCTAAGGGAAAAAAGACATATCCATCTTTCTGCATGTGAAGAAATTAATAGTTAAATAGCTATGTCTTATGCTATGCTTTGTTTAAAGACATACAGATCCATTAATAAAATTAAAATGAAATAGTTAATTGAATAAAATACAAAAATCATTTAAAGTTTTAAAAACAATATAAAATAATCAAGGAAAAAAGAGACATTTTGTTGCTTGATTCTTTGTATATAAAACGTTTTTTCTTGCCTTTTTAAAATTTTTTAGTTGTAGATGGATATAATACTTTTGTTTTTTTCTGTCTTTTAATGCTTGAAAATCATCTTCTTCATAATATTCTGAAATTTCACAATGATATGCATCTATTATCATTTATTTGTGCTAGGTTCTTCCTGGACCTTTTCAATCTGGAAACCTATGTTCTTCTACTTTGGGAAATTATCCTCAATCTCCTATCCACCATTCTTATAGTGAATTTCTATATTTCAGTTTCTCTCTTCTATGATTCTCAAACAGCATACCTCTTTAAGCAGGCCTCCAATTTTCATCTTTTCCCATCTTCTACAACTTTTGTCTTTCATTCTGTTTTTTAGGAAATTCCTTCAATTTTATCTTCTAACCATTATACTGAGATTCTCCGTTCCTATAACCAGTTTTTAATTACTTTTTTATTACTAAAAAGCATTATTTATTTCTTTATATCTTACCCACTTTAACTTATATTTTTGTATATTTTCATGCATATAAATCATCAGTACAGTAGAACATTTGAATAACATATAAATAAATACACAAATACTTTAGGGAATGGCTTACTGTTTTAAACTAATATATTGTGCAATCCCTAAACACCAGAAGGTTGACATAAATTAGCACATTTATAGACTATAAACTATAAATGGTCATTTTCTTTCTTTTATTCAATATTCACTACACACACATAAGGTCTCAATGACTACTGATTGAATATATGTCCTAAAAGACATTTAACTGAAGGATGGTTGGCTTTTGTAAACAATATACAAAAAATATGAATGTTCCACACACCTAAGAATAAGAAAACAGTTATCCTTTAGATAGGATTAAGCATCTGTGTTGTGGCATGCCCTGGGTCTGGACCATTTATCACATCCCTGCATACCTGGTAAAGGAGAATGAGCCAAAGGGAGGATGTGATCCATAGGAACCTGAGATTTTTTTTGTTTTTTAAATATTTTTTAAAATTTATTCTAATAATAATATTCTGAAATTTATCTAGTTATACATGACAGTAGAATGCATTTTGGCACATCATACATAAATATGAGTATGACTTCTCGTTCATGTGGTTATACATGATATAGAGTTACACAAGTCACATAATTATGTATGCACATAAGATCATAATCTCATATTCATTCTACTATCATTCCTAACTCATGCCCCCTCTCCTCCCTTCACTCTCCTCTGTCTAGTGCAAAATGCCTCTATTCCTCCTCCTCCACCACCACCACCTCCACTTCCACCAGCTTATTGTGAATTAGCATCAGTATGTAAGAGAAAACATTCATCCTTTGGTTCTTTGGCATTGGATTATTTCGCTTACCATAATATCTCCAGGGCATCCTTATATTAGAGAAAACATTCAGCATTTGTTTTTTGGGGATTGGCTAACTTCATTTAGCACTATCTTCTCCAACGCCATCCATTTGCCTACAAATGCCATGATTTTATTCTCTTTTAAAGCTGAGTAAAATTCCATTGTGTATATATGCCAATTTTTTTAATCCATTCATCCACTGAAGGGCATCTAGGTTGGCTCAACAGTTTAGCTACTGTGAACTGTGCTGCTATAAATATTACTGTGGCTGTGTCCCTGTAGTATGCTGTTTTTAAGTCCTTTGGGTATAGGCCTAGGAGAGGGATATCTGGGTCAAATGGTGGTTCCATATCAGTGACAAATCCTGTGAAAGGGAAATGAGGAAAAACTACCCCATTTATAATAACACCAAAAAATAAAAAATTCTTGGGAATCAACTTAACGAAAGAGGTGAAAGATCTATACAATGAAAACTACAGAACCCTGAAGAGAGAAATCAAAGAAAACCTTAGAAGATGGAAAGATCTACCTTGCTCTTGAATAGGCCTTGCTCTTAGATACGCAGAATTAATATTATCAAAATGACCATACTTCCAAAACCACTATACAGATTTAACACAATTCCGATCAAAATCCCAATGGCATTCCTCATAGAAATAGAAAAGGCAATCATGAAATTCATTTGGAAAAATAAGAGACCCAGAATAGCTAAAGCAATCCTTAGCAGGAAGAGTGAAGCAGGTGGCATCACTATACCAGACCTTAAACTAAACTACAGAGCAATAGTAACAAAAACGGCATGGTATTGGCACCAAAACAGACTGGTAGACCAATGGTACAGCATAGAGGACACAAAGACTAACCCATAAAATTACAATTATCTTATATTAGACAAAGGTACCAAGAAAATGCATTGGAGAAAAGATAGCCTCTTCAACAAATGGTGCTGGGGAAACTGGAACCCCATGTGCAACAAAATGAGATTAAACCCCTATCTCTCACCATGCACAAAACTCAACTCAAAATAAATCAAGGACTTAGCAATTAAACCAGAGACCCTGCATCTAATAGAAGAAAAAGTAAGCTCTAACCTCCATCATGTGGGATTAGGCCCCAACTTCCTTAAGAAAATTCCTGTGGTGCAAGAATTAAAATCAAGAATTAATAAATGGGATAAACTCAAACTAAAAAGTTTCTTCTCAGCAAAAGAAACAATCTGTGAGGTGAACAGAGAGCCTACATCTTGGGGGCAAATCTTTACCCCTCACACATCAGAGAGAGCACTAAACTCTAGGGTATATAAAGAACTCAAAAAGCTAAACACCAAAACAACAAATAACCCAATCAATAAATGGGCCAAGGACATGAACAGACACTTTTCAGAAGAGGATATTCAATCAACCAACAAATATATAAAAAAGTGTTCATCATCACTAGCAATTAGAGAAATGCAAATCAAAACTACTCTAAGATACCATCTCACTCCAGTGAGAATGGCAGCTATTATGCATACAAACAATAAGTGTTGGTGAGGATGTGGGGGAAAAGACACACTCATACACTGCTGGTGGAACTGCAAATTGGTGCAGCCAATAATGGAAACCAGTTTTTAATTTCTAAGAGCTCTTTTCTATCGTCTGAATATTCCTTTCTTAAAATATCTAGTTCCTATTTCATAAATATCTTCCTTTCTTTCTCAGAAGATTTCAGTGACCATTTTTCTTCATCCTAATGCAATCTGTTTCCCACAAGATAATTTTATTATTATTTTAATTGTACAAATTTCTCAGGTATTGTCAGATAATTTGATTAACACATATTCAGTATGTAATGATCAAATCTAGGTAGTTAACATTTCCTTCTCCTTAAACTTTTTAAATTTTTGATTAACACATAAGAGTTGCAGATATTCATGGAATACAGTGTGATATTTCAATATATGCACACAATATGTGTTGATCAAATCAGGGTAATTAACATTTCCATCTCTTTATCATTACTTTGAGTTGGAAAGCATAAAGTTTCTTCTAATTATTCATAAAATGTAATTTTTCTTTTTTTAATAGTAGAGAAAGACAATACTTATCTTTCAAGTTAGAGGAATCCACAAATGTATCTTTGGTTGTCAGCTAATATTTAATGGAAAGGAAATAAAAAGTTATATGAAAGTTCTGAATGCATGGATAAACTTTGCTGATCTTAAAACTCAAGGTACAGAGATGTGGCTCTATCATTTGCTGGGTAAACCCTGACGTTGGAATATTAAGTGAGATATTGTCGGCAGACAGAAACTACAACAACCATTCAAACAGAAAAAAAATAATAATAATATAAAGAATCATTAAATAGGTAAAAGAGGGTAAACAAATAAAAATGTAAAAGAGAACTCAGCATTATAAATGAGGCACAATTGCAGAAAGCAGCTATCACAATTAAGGCCAAGGAAAAAGTAAACCAAAAAAAAAAAAATGCTAAGGCACAGATCTGTGAGGAAATGGTGTATTACTACAGATACATGCTCTCCAGTGACTGTTCAATGAAGAAGAAAGTTGATAGGAGCTATTCAACAGAACGAAGACTTCTACTGCCATGCAAAATACTGAAAGCACAAACCACTTGCAGAGTAGTGTGCCCCTGGAGACAAAATAGGGAGAGCCATGTCCTTTCATGTTCCTCCAGCCTAGTCATCTCTCTACAGTACTCCTGTATTAACAGAATCTAACACAGATTCAGCTCACAAATAAGAAATGTGCTTTGTCCATCAAAGGATACAATTAGGAATGTGAAGAAAAAAACCCATAGAATGAGAGAAAATCTTTGCTAGCTACTCTTCTGACAAAGGATTAATATCTAGAATATACAAACAGTTCAAAAAACTGGACAATAACAAATCAAATAACCAAATTAATAAATGGAAAAGTGAATTAAACAGACACTTTGCAAAAGAAGAAATAGAGATGGCCAACAAATATATGAAAAAATGTACAACATCATTAGCAATTAAAGAAATGCAAATCAGAACCACACTGAATTTTCATCTTATACCAGTCAGAACAGCAGTCATCAGAATGCAAATAATACTAACTGCTGGAGAGGATGTGGAGAAAAAAAGAATAATTTTACACTGTTAGTGGGATTGTTAATTAGTACAATCACTATGGAAATCAGGATGGAGGTTCCTCAAAAAACTAGGTGGGAACAACCATATAACTCAGCTATTCCACTTCAGAGTATTTATCCTGAAGAATTAAGTCATCTTACTATGCCGCAGTCTGGCTGCAGCAAAATAACCGGGGGGTGACGAAGAACTTGTGTAGACTGATACAGCAGGAGTAGGAGCCGTTTATTGTAGGACAGGAACAGTATTTATACATTCCACACAGCTTACCTTAATTAACATAAAATAGATACAGCAGTCAACCAATAAGGAATCTCCACACTTAATGGCTCGCTTTTGTTACTTCTCAAACCACTCCCTCTGGCATTTTGCCAGGCACCATCCAGACTCGTTTAGGAACTCTAACATTCCCCTGGCAAAATGCCAGGTGTTATTTTGACTTGTGTACAGACTCTAACATTACTACAGTGATGGATACCCACGTTTACAGCAGCACAATTCACAATAGCCAAACTATGGAACCAGCATAGGTGTTCATCAGTGGATGAATGGATAAAGAAAACGTGGGCCCTTCCAACCAGCAGACTACCGTGAGTGGTCAAGCCCAGTCGGCAGATCCACCCACACAGACTCTGTGGGGCCCAGAGGTACTGCGGGCCTGGTCCACCCTTTTCCAGGCAGGGCAGATACTCACCAGAGTCCAGCCTCTGGTGCAGGAGCGCCCCTTCCAACCAGCAGATTACCACTGGGGGTCAAGCCCAGCGGCCCAGATCCACCCACTCCAACTACACAGGACCCAGATCCAGGAGTCAGTAGCATCCATTGAGGTACACCACAGAGTCTGGAAGCCCAACATCAAGGTGAGTACAGACAATCGGCACAGGTACTACAGAATTTAGGAAAGACACTAGTATCTCAGACACTATAGTATCTATAGTATAGACACTATAGTATCTATTCATCAACAGCAAAGTTGATGAAATGTCAGAGAAGGAGCTCAGAAGGTTCATAATTAAAATGATCTGTGAATTAGAAAATTACCTAAATGAGCAAATAAAAGAAAAAATTGATCACTCCAACAATGAGATAAGAGAGCAAATACAGGTAGCAAAAGATTACTTCAAGAAAGAGAGAGAGAGACCCTGAAAAAAAACAGTCAGAACTCCTTGAAATGAAGGATACAATAAATCAAATAGAAAAAAACTCAATAGAAAGCATAACCAACAGACTAGATCACTTGGAAGAAAGAACGTCAGATAATGAAGACAAAGTATACAATCTGGAAAATAAAGTTGATCACACAGTGAAGAAAGTTAGAAACCATGAACAGAACATCCAAGAATTATGGGACAGCATCAAAAGACCAAAATATAAGAGTCACTGGGATAGAGGAAGGCACAGAGTTTCAAAAAAAAGAAATGCATAATCTCTTCAATGAGATAATATCAGAAAATTTCCCAAGCATGAAGAACGAATTGGAAAACCAAATACAAGAGGCATACAGGACACCAAATGTACAAAATTACAACAGATCTACACCAAGGCACATTATAATGAAAATGCCTAGCATACAGAATAAGGATAGAATCTTAAAAGCCGCAAGAGAGAGAAATCAGATCACATTTAGGTGGAGACCAATTCTTATCTCAGCAGATTTTTCAACTCAAAGCCAGGAGATCGTGGAAATTCATATACCAAGCTCTGAAAGAAAATGGATGCCAACCAAGAATCTTATATCCAACAAAACTAAGATTTAGATTTGATGATGAAATAAAAACCTTCCATGATGAACAAAAGTTAAAAGAATTTACAACTAGAAAGCCTGAACTACAGAACATCCTCAACAAAATATTCCAAGAGGAGGAAATGAAAAACAATGATGAAAACCAGCAGAGGGAGGGATTTCACTAAAGGAATATCTAATAAGAGGAGAAACCAAGTCACATTAAATACCAAAAATGGCTGGAAATACAAGTGATGTCTCAATAATAACCCTGAATGTTAATGGTATAAACTCACTAGTCAAAAGACATAGACTAGCATATCGGATCAAAAAAACAGACCCAACAATATGCTGCCTCTAAAAGACTCATCTCATAGAAAAAGACATTCACAGACTGAAGGTGAAGGGTTGGGAAGAATCATACCACTCACATGCACTGTGAAAGCAAACAGGGGTTTCCATCCTCATATCAAATAATGTAGACTTCAAACTAAAGTCAATCAAATAAGATAAAGAAGGACACTACATACTGTTCAAGAGAACCATACACCAACAAGACTTAACAATTATAAATATATATGCCCCAAACAACAGAGCAGCTATGTTCATCAAACAAACTCTTCTCAAGTTCTAGAATCAAACAGACCACCACACAATAATTTTGGGTGACTTTAACACATCTCTTTCATCATTAGATAGAACTTCCAAACAAAAGTTGAACAAAGAAACTATAGAACTCAATAATACAATCAATAACTTGGACTTAACTGACATATATAGAATATTCCAACCTTCAATGAGAGAATATACTTTTTTTATCAGCAGCATATAGATCCTTCTCTAAAATAGACCATACTATACCACAAAGCAACTCTTACCAAATATAAAAAGTAGAGATATTACACTGCATTCTACCAGATCATAATGAAATTAAATTAGAAATCAATGATAAAAAAAGAAATAAAATCCAATCCAACACCTGGAGACTAAAATATGCTACTGAATGAACAATGGGTTACAGAAGACATCAAGGAAGAGATTAAAAAGTTTTTACAGGTGAATGAGAACACAGATACAACATATCAAAATCTCTGGGACACTATGAAAGCAGTTCTAAGAGGAAAGTTCACTGCATGTAGTTCATTCCTTAAAAGAAGAAGTCAACAAATAAATGACTTAACACTACATCTCAAAGCCCTATAAAAAGAAGAACAAATCAACACCAAAAGCAGCAGAAGTCAGAAAATAATTACAATCGAAGCTGAAATCAATGAAATTGAAACAAAAGAAAAAAGTGAAAACATTGACAGAAGAAAAAGTTGGTTCTTTGAAAAAATAAACAATTGACAGACCCTTAGCCATGCTAACAAAGAGAAGAAAGAAAAAAACTCAAATCACTAACATACATGATGAAAAAAGAAATATCACAATACACCCTACACAAATACAGAAAATAATTAGAAATTATTTTGAAAAACTTTACTTCAATAAAATAGAAAATATCGAAGTCATTGACAAATTTCTGGAGTCATGTAATTTGCCCAAATTGCATCAGGATGATATACACAATTTAAACAGATCAATTTCAAGTGACAAGACAGCAAAAGTCTACCAACCAAAAAAAGCCCAGGACTGGACGGATACACAGCCAAGTTCTACAAGACCTTTATAGAAGAATGCTCTTCAATTTATCAGGAAATAGAAAAAGAGGGAGCACTTCAAAACTCATTCTAGGAGGACAATATCACTCTGATTCCAAAACCAGACAAAGATACATCAAAGAAAGAAAACTTCAGACTAATATCCCTAATGAACATAGGTGCAAAAATTCTCAATAAAATTCTGGTGAATCGAATACAAAAACATATCAAAATGATAGTGCACCATTATCAACTGGGATTCATCGCAAGGATGCAAGGTTGGTTCAACATATGGAAATCAATAAATGAAATCCATCACATCAATAGACTTAAAGATAAGAATCATATGATCAGGGCTGCGAATGTGGCTCAAGCGGTAGCTCGCTCGCATGGTATGCGTGCAGCCCGGGTTCGATCCTCAGCACCACATACAAAGATGTTGTGTCCGCCAAATACTAAAAAATAAATATTAAAAATTCTCTCTCTCTCTCCCTCTCTCTCCTCTCTCTCTAAAAAAAAAAAAAGAATCATATGATCATCTCTACAGACAGAGAAAAGGCATTTGACAAAATACAGCACCCCATTATGTTCAAAACACTAGAAAAACTAGGGATAACAGAAACATATCTCAACATTGTAAAAGCTATCTATGCTAAGCCCCAGGCCAACATCATTCTAAATGAAGAAAAACTGAAGGCATTCCCCCTAACTGGAACAAGACAGGGATGCCCTCTTTCACCACCTCTATTTAACATAGTTCTTAAAACACTGGCCAGAGCAATTAGACAGACAAAAAAAACTTAAAGGGATACACAAAGAAAAAGAAGGACTCAAATCGGCACTATTTGCTGATGATATGATTATATACCTGGAAGACCCTAAAAGTTCCAAAGAAAACTTCTAGAACTAGTAAATAAATTCAGCAAAGTAGCAGGTTATAAAATCAACCCCAAAAATCAAAGGCATTTCTGTATATTAGTGACAAATCCTCAGAATGGGAAACAAGAAAAACTACCCCATTCTTAATAGCCTCAAAAAAAAATAAAATAAAATACTTGGGAATCAGCTTAATGAAAGAGGTGAAAGATCTATACAATGAAAATTACAGAACCATAAAGAGAGAAATCAAAGAAGACCTTAGAAGATGGAAAGATCACCTTGTTCTTGGATAGGCAGAATTAATAATATTAAAATGACCATACTTCCAAAAGCACTACACAGGTTTAATGCAATTCCAATCAAAATTCCACTGACATTCCTCATAGAAATAGAAAAAGCAATCATGAAATTCATCTGGAAAAATAAGAGACCCAGAATAGCTAATCCTTAGCAGGAAGAGTGAAGCAGGTAGCATAACTATACCAGACCTTAAACTAAACTACAGAGCAATAGTAACAAAAACGGCATGGTATTGGCACCAGAATAGAGGACACAGAGACTAACCCATAAAATTACAATTATCTTATATTAGACAAAGGTACCAAGAAAATGCATTGGAGAAAAGATAGCCTCTTCAACAAATGGTGCTGGGGAAACTGGAACCCCATGTGCAACAAAATGAGATTAAACCCCTATCTCTCACCATGCACAAAACTCAACTCAAAATAAATCAAGGACTTAGCAATTAAACCAGAGACCCTGCATCTAATAGAAGAAAAAGTAAGCTCTAACCTCCATCATGTGGGATTAGGCCCCAACTTCCTTAAGAAAATTCCTGTGGTGCAAGAATTAAAATCAAGAATTAATAAATGGGATAAACTCAAACTAAAAAGTTTCTTCTCAGCAAAAGAAACAATCTGTGAGGTGAACAGAGAGCCTTTATCTTGGGGGCAAATCTTTATCCCTCACACATCAGATAGAGCACTAAACTCTAGGGTATATAAAGAAGTCAAAAAGCTAAATACCAAAACAACAAATAACCCAATCAATAAATGGGACAAGGACTTGAAGAGACGCTTCTCAGAAGATGATGTACAATTAATCAATAAAAACATGAAAAAAAATGTTCATCATCACTAGCAGTTAGAGAAATGCAAATCAAAATCACTCTAAGATTTCTTCTCACTCCAGTCAGAATGGCAGCTATTATGCATAAAAACAACAATAAGTGTTGGCGAGGATATGAGGGAAAAGGTACACTCATATCCTGCTGGTGGGTCTGAAAATTGGTGCAGCGAATATAGAAAGCAGTATGGAGATTTCTTGGAAAACTGGGAATGAAACAACCACTTGACCCAGCTATCCTTCTCCTCAGTCTATACCCAAAGGACTTAAAAACAGCATACTGCAGGGACACAGCCATATCAATGTTTATAGCAGCACAATTCACAATAGTTAAATAAATAAATAGCTAAACAATGGAACCAATCTAGATGCCCGTCAATAGATAAATGGATAAAAAAAATGTGGCATATATACACAATGGAATATTACTCAGCAATAAAAGACAATAAAATCACGGCATTTGAAGGTAAATGGATACAGTTAGAAAAGATAATGCTAAGGGCTGGGGATGTGGCTCAAGTGGTAGCCTGCTCGCCTGGCATGCGTGTGGCCCGGGTTCAATCCTCAGCACCACATACAAACAAAGATGTTGTGTCTGCCCAAAACTAAAAAATAAATATTAAAAATTCTCTCTCTCCCTCTCTCTCTCTCTATCTCTCTCTCTCTCTTAAAAAAAAAAAAAAAAAGATAGTGCTAAGTGAAGTTAGCCAACCCCAAAAAAACAAATGCTGAATGTTTTCTCTGATATAAGGAGGCTGATTCATAGTGGGATAGGGCACAGGAGCATGGGAGGAATAGACAAATTCTAAATAGGGCAGAGGGGTTGGAGGGTAAAGGAGGGGGCATGGGATTATTAATGATGGTGGAATGTGATGATTATTATTATTATCCAAAGTACAGGTATGAAGACATCAATTGGTTTGAATATATTATATATACAACGAGAGATACGAAAAATTGTGTTCCATATGTGTAATAAGAATTGTAATGCATTCCGCTGTCATATAATAAATTTAAAAAAATATAATTGACTGATATATAAAACTGAAAGTAAATCTTGATGGTTATTTGTATTAACCTAGTAATCATGGGCAAAAAAAATCATAATTTTCTTTCACCATTAGTAATGACACATATCAGTGTGAAATTGTGAAAAAAAAACAGTGACAATATTACATACTATTTATTTATGAAATACTGTGATTTTTAAAAATATTTTTAGTTGTAGATAGACACAATATCTTTATTTTATTTTTATATTTGTATGGGGTGCTGAGGATGGAACCCAGTGCCTCACGTGAGTTAGGCAAGTGCTCTACCACTGACCTACAACTCCAGCCTAATAATGTGTATATAAAGAACTCAAAAAGCTAAACACCAGGAAGATCCAACATGGCGGCCGGCGATGAAGCAGCACTTTCAGTATCTCCACATTAACGAGATCAGAAAGACCCATTAAAACAGCTACATTCTACCTACTGAGGAACTTCTAGCAAAATTCCGCTGAAAGGAGACCTGCCGGGAATTAGTAAGTTTATTAGAAGTGACAGTTTGTCCCAGACAAGTGAATCTTGGCCGGCCACG
>NW_026000240.1:34288566-34330533 GCF_001458135.2 Marmota marmota marmota
GGGACAAGAAATGTACCTTGTCACATACTGACTCCAGCTCTAGTATTATACAGAAAAGCCAAAAGGAGTGTGCCGCAGTCTGGCTGCAGCAAATAACCGGGGGGTGACGAACGACTTGTGTAGATTGATACAGCAGGAGTAGGAGCCGTTTACTGCAGGACAGGAGCAGTATTTATACATTCCACACAGCTTATCTAATTAGCATAAACTAGATACATCAGTCAACCAATAAGGAATCTCCACACTTAATGGCTCGCTTTTTTTACTTCTCAAACCACTCCCTCTGGCATTTTGCCAGGCACCATCCAGACTTGTTTATGAACTCTAACATTCCCCTGGCAAAATGCCAGGTGTTATTTTGACTTGTTTACGGACTCTAACAGGAGTGTGTTAAAACTCAGAGGCAATAAATCAAAAAGCTGGCACAGTTAGCATGTGCAGGCCCTTCTTGCCCTGGACAGACTGCTTCTGCTTAAAAGATTATGGTCTGGCTGCCAGAATTTCAAGAGCCACATGTAGAATGAAGACTAGAAGTTTCAGTACTTAACATTCAGTAAGTCTACTGTTACGAAATCCAGTTTGCAGTATGGAATCCATTTCCTCAACTCCACATTAAATCATGAGATACTCTATTTAAACTTAATGAAAAAATAGACCTCAAAACTGCTGACGGAATCAGAGAAAGACAGCTACTAAATTAGATGAAGTGAAGAAGACCTACACATATTCATTCTCAGTTCGAAATATCTTGGGCTATAATATCCTATGACTTCTGAAGATATAGTGTGTAAATGAGGTTAGTTTTAAGTTTTTCCCTCTAGCAGCTTGGGATTCAGCTGTCTCAAATTTGCTAAGTCAAGGTTTCCACTCTTTCAGTTCCTTTCCAATTTTTCTTTCCCTTGTGTATTTTTGTTTTCATGGTATTTTAGCAAGAAGTAAAATTAAATGCAAATACGCAATAGTCCATTGTAACCCAAAAGCTTCCAAACAATCTTTTCAACATGGCAGCCAATTTTTACTTTTGACAGTTTGTAAGCTTATTCTGAGAGGAATTCCAAATACTTTTTTTAAAATAGACACAATACCTTTATTTATTTATTTTGTTTGGTGCTGAGGATCAAACTCAGTACCTCACATGTGCTAGGCAAGTACTCTAGCACAGAGCCACAACCCCAGTCCAGAATTCCAAATACTTTTTGATAAAACATCAATATTTTAAAAATAATTATATAATCTGCTAAAGTGCCTATTATAATGACAACATTTATGTAGATGTAAATGGTATAACATTTGTTTTTACACAGTTTGCTATTTTATGGACATTTCAAATTAAAAAAGGAATTAAATATATAATAATACAAAGATATGCCTTCTTTAATGAGTCCCAACAGGAACATGCAAGTAAACTATAATGGAAAAATTGGGAGAAACATCATCAATGGCATACCTGAATATAAACTGTGATTTTCTTGGTAATAGCTCAAAGAATATTAGTTAATTTATCCACCTAAAATTTCCATTAACTATAGCTATCTGGCCAGGCACAATGGTACACACCTGTAATCCTAGTGTTGGGAGGCTGATGCAGGAGGACTGCAAATTCAAAGCCAGCCTCAGCAAAAGTGAGATGCTAAACAACTCCATGAGACCATGTGTCTAATAAAATACAAAATAGGGCTGGAGATGTGGCTCAGTGGTCGACTGCCTCTGAGTTCAATCCCTAGTACCAAAAAAAAAAAAAAATGCTATCTGGCTTATTTTACAGAAGGAGAAATTGAAGCATGCTTATCATCAATAAATAATCCAAAGCACAACTAGAAATAGAATCACAGTTCTATTTCTAGTCCCAACATCTATCCCATTATTCTCTCCACAAAGCCAAAGGTATATCCATATACACTCAGAAATGGCAATGAATAGGTAAGACTTGAGAACACAAAAAGAAAAGATCTATCAGTTTGATTTCCTGGAACCACTCATCAAAGCCTATCGGAGATTTAAATTATCAACACCATTTTGAAATCCTGATAAATCTGATTTCTGAAATTACCATATACAGAACTATGAAACAAATTACAATCCTTCCCTGCCTGTTACAAGCTATCTTCAAGACCCAGGAGGAAGCAAACACTTATATATATATAAAACTTCAAACCCTAAGGTTTCTTTTTCAGATAGCCTACATTCTGTTACTAAGTTTAAAAACTCATTTACCCCATCAATATGTACAACTACAATGCACCAATAAAAAATGTAGAAAAAAAGAAACTGGAACTTAACAATTATAAAAACTTCTCAAAAATCAAAAGTCAACATTATTGAGAATCAAAAACAAAAAACTCCCATTTAATGCTCCATGAATGAAAACTTTCCTGATGACCAGAAAACCATAATTTAACAGCCACAATTGGTTGTATCCAAAAACAGTAAAAATCATAAATACACTAAATGTTCATTCATCCACTTAGTAAACTACTATGAGAAAGAACAAGTCCACATAACCCAATAGACTTTAAAAATGGATCTCAAGATTAATATCATGTTGGCCCCTTGGCCCAAATCTACTGACTTACATACTGAGGAAAGTATCAATAACGGTGGCAATAAGTGTCTATGCTTCCTCAATGAGATCATCTCAGATTATGATTCTATGAATGCCCATCCTGCCCTTCTCCTCAAAGGTAGCCTATTCTAATTACATCCCAGAATAGGTTGCATAAATCAAAGAGAAGATAAAGAATTACTCTAGACTAGCTACACTTTTCCAGATAAGTCTCTGCCATAACCATCTGGAACTAATACCTCTGAGTGGGTAAGGTGGGTCCTGGGAAATCAACTATAAGTTCATAGAATAAGGACTGGTCAAAAAAGATCCTATGATGCCTCTGGTTCCTTCTATCCTCAAAATCAGACTCAGTAAACATTTGTTGGGTAGCATGTATACCAGGGAAAATGTTTTTTACAAACATGCTCAACCATCCTAGGAGACTGGCAATTTTATTTCAATATTAAATTGTACAAACTGGTGTTTTTGCTAGAGAATTTACCCAGGATCATGTGGCATATAAATGGTAAAAATAAATAAAGCTTTTATAAGAAAGATGTGTGTTATTATTTTGCAGCTTCCCCATCTGCAAAAGGGAAGCTTATGAGAAATTCTGAATGCAAAGTGTGTGGAAGGTCACTAGTGAGGGCTCAACAAGGGCTAGCTAGAGTATAATAGCACTGATGAAATTCTTCCTAAAAATAGTACTAACAATGGTAATAAAAATTTATCATAACAAAATTTTTGCAAAAAGAAAGAAAGAAATCTCAAGATAATAACTGAACTCTTATATAATTGGTCTTTCCAAAACTAGTCACTCAGTGAATTTCAAATAGCTTAATACTCAGGGCAGACAAGGAGAATCCTAACCCTCGTTCTGCCACATCCCACCTATGTTCCCTTCAGCATCTTTAAGCTTTAGTTTTCTCAACTATTAAAGGTAGTAATGTTTCACAAGGCTATTGTGAGAACTAGTTAAAATAATGAATGTGTATTATCTATTATTCCTCAGAACATAGTGGGTACTGAGCATAAATAAAATTCTTATTTATTTTTAAACATTAACTTAATTTACAAGCATATGTAAAATTGTTCAAAGGCATATAAATGTAATAATGTTAAATAATTAGGCCTATATTATACAAATGCACACTAAGTACTTTAATTTCAAATTCCATGATGATTTTTGTATATAAACCATTTCTTAAAATTAATAGATATTTTTATAGCTATAAGTCTTTCTTTTCATCAGAAAGATGTAAACTTTATCCATATAAGCTCTTTAAAACTGAATATTTTAGATATCATTAGTAAATGGCAGGGAATATTAACCCACCAAAGTACAGTAGAGAGTAATAAAAATAGTTTCCAACCTAGTAGTATCCTTAATTCTTTGCTACATAATTTTCAATAACATGATAACAATTGAATAGCTTCTTTCAACTTTTGATGCTATTAATTCTTAGTCTTAATATTATAAGACAAGATGAGAAAAAGGAAATCATATTTAAACATAAAAATTTAGCACAAAATAGTCTTACTTCTAGATGACTAAACCCTGGCTGATCCTGTCTACTTACTGACTCACCTTGAGAAACATAAATACTGAATGCATCACTTCTCCCTCTGCAAACAAAATAACTATGAACATTTGGATTCACACTGCTCACCAAAAAAAGCATTAAAAATTAATCAACATTTATAATGCTTAGATCCCTTTGGATAAAAGATCATTTTTTTAATCTTTGACTAATTTAAGGAATAGTTTATTCAATTTCACTTTGAGAGAGAAATCCACTATTTAAAACATGTGAAACTATACTATAATAAAACTCAGGGAAAAAATGAGCTTCATCATAGCAACGCTCTTATAGAAAAGCCGGCATTGAACTTAGGGCTACAGGCAACACAAGAACAGAGAAATAAGTCAAATCAGACTAAGAATGAAATGCTCAAAGTAAGGTAGAAGCTGGAATCAAGTGAGACATCTATAGGAGGAATATGAAAGACCCAAGATCAAAGCAGACTATGGACCACAAATCAAGACAATGAAGCAAAACTTGAAAAGATCAGAGTAAGTGTTGGTGAGGATGTTGGGGGAAAGGCACACTCATACATTGCTGGTAGGACTGCAAATTGGTGCAGCCAATCTGGAAAGCAGTAATGGAGATTCCTTAGAAAACTTGGGATGGAACCACCATTTGATCCAGCTATCCCACTCCTTGGTCTATACCCAAAGGACTTAAAAATAGCATACTACATCAATGTTCATTGCAGCACAATTCATAAGAGCCAAATTGTGGAACCAACCTAGATGCCCTTCAACAGATGAATGGATAAAGAAACTGTGGTATATTTGTACCCACGGTACAGGAGCTACTCCACTGATGTAAAGGGGCCCTTTACTCACTGCCAACTTAGTACTTATATTCACAATGATGATATTCTTCTGAACCCAGAATAATGAGGAAATATTTCCTGAACTGTTTTTGTTGTTTAATACTAGGTATTCACGATATGTTAGGTTATTCCTCTTTTTGTCTTTAAAAAAGAACTAGTAAGTAAGATAACTAGAAGAGCAGGCACTACAGTTTGAGTGTAATGTGACTGTTGCCCAATGGTTCATTATATTAAGGGCTTGGTACTGGAAGGTATGGTAGAACGTTAATAGGCAGAGCACAGTGATAGGCCCTCTGGTCTTTCAAAGTCTGTCTTCAAAGGAGATTATGGGACCCCAGTCACGCACGCATGCACATACGCATGTTTTTTCTCTCTCTCTCTCTCTCTCTCCCCTCCCTCCCTCCCTCCCTCTTTTTCCTCCTCCTCCACCTCCTTCTCCACCCTCCTCTCTCTGAACTTCAGTTTGAAATGTGACCACTTGCTCATATATACACTCCCACCATGATTCAACCCCAAGGGAGACACTTATAAGCCTATACCATATTGCTTAGATATTCAGCTTCCAAAACTATACAACAAAATAAACTTCTTTTCTTTATGAAACATCCTGTCTTAGATATTTCATTATAATAACAAAAAGCTAACTTATACAGTAAAACTGTCAAAGAGGGTAGGATCATTACTATTAATACCTAAAATTACTATTATGCCTAAAAATGTGAAGGCAGCATTGGAATTTTAAACAGAGAATTACAAGTGATTCTATTAAGGGCTCAGATAACAAGGAAACTAGTAAAGAGCTAGAAATATCTTAAAGACCAACTTAGTAGTCATAATCAGAATGCTGAAAGAAATGTAGACTGTAAAGCCATGATGAAAAGGTCTCAAAGATAAATGAAGAATATTCTATTGGATATTAGAGTGAAGGACACCCTTGTCACATTATTGCAAAGAATTTGGCTGAACAGTGTCCATGCCCTAGAGCTTTATGGAAGGCCTAATTTAAAAGTATTAAACTGGAGTTGGGTGTGGTGAGAGATGCCTATAGACCCAGCTAATGAGGAAACTGAGGCAGGATGATCACTTGAGCCCAGGAGTTCCAAGCCAGTCTGGGCAACATAGAATGACCCTGTTTCAATCAATCAATCTATCAATCAATCAATCAATAATGATGATGATGATGAAGATGATAATGATGATGAAGAACTAGGATATGTGGCAGAGGAAATATCTCAACAACAAAGCATCAAATTGGAAATAGTAAAACCATCCAGCAGCTAGCCGGCGAGGTGCTGTGGGCTGGCGGGCTAGTGGGATGGCAGATGAGGAAAAAGACCCGACCTTTCAGGAGGAAAATGAAGAAATTGGAGGAGGTGCAGAAGGTGGACAGGGTAAAAGAAAGAGACTTTTTTCTAAAGAATTACGATGTATTATGTATGGGTTTGGGAATGACCAGAATCCTTACACTGAGTCAGTGGATATTCTTGAAGATTTTGTCATAGAGTTCATCACTGAAATGACTCACAAAGCAATGTCAATTGGAAGACAAGGTCGAGTACAAGTTGAAGATATTGTCTTCTTGATTCAAAAGGACCCAAGGAAGTTTGCTAGGGTTAAAGACTTGCTTACCATGAATGAAGAATTGAAACGAGCTAGAAAAGCATTTGATGAAGCAAACTATGGATCTTGATAATTTTTGTACTTCATGAAATTTCATTATCTTCTGTGGAAATCATATATAATAATTGTGTATTTTGTTCAGTAATGTCCTAATATCTAGGCATGTAAATGAAAGATGGAGAAACAAAGTTTTCAGCCTTTATTTTCATGTCTTTGATTTTAGAGTGATCCTTGAGCCTTTAATTGCCTGCCTTTACATGACTATACTTGAATTACTGAATTTAATGACTACACGTAAGTTAAAGTACCTTACATATTATGCAGTTCCTTCTGACTTTTGACTATCTAAAGGATGAAGCAGTATTTATGTGTTAGGTATATTTGTGCCATTACAAGCTATACTATAGCTGTTTAATATGTGAAATCTAAGTGTCATTTTGACTATGACAGCTGAGACATATGCCTTACATATTCTGAAGTTTTTAGACAACAGTGGTCTGAGATGTTATTAAAGATAGTGAACTGGTTTTCTTTTAAGGAGATGATATTTGAAACTACAAGTTTTTGTAAGAATGTTTATGTGTCTTAAATGATAATTTGTTTTAATATTTTCTAAAGAGTGATTTTTTTATTTTTATTTTTTTAGAAACTTAAAAGTTTCATGTTGATGCTTCCATGTTGAAAGACTTTTTTGATTTAAAACCTTTTGGACTTAGGTTATTTTTTAAGTTTTAGAACTCATTTTCCCAATCATCTACTTTCAGGAGCAGGAATGGCAATGTTTAATGAGCTAATGGTAGGATAAAGCATTTGGGATAGTGTTTTTTTAACATATTTGTAAGTACTTGTGGAAATGTGTAGTTGACTAAAACTGTATGTAGCTACAAAAAACACTTTTGTAGTTCACAGTATACAGGTTTTGTGTGAATTTAGCTTACTACATTAAAGTATTGCCCTTAGCTTAAAATAAGGACTAAAATTGCATTTAAAGAGAAAAAAAAACAAAGCATCAAATTGCTTCTTGGTTACTTTAACTGCACACACTAGCATTCAAAACAATGGCATCACCAATAGGCATAATGTAAAACTCAGAATGAATAAATGTTTTTTTAAATCTGCTATCTTGCCAGGAAAGAAGCAAAAAAGCATATAAGGGTACAGTCAAGAAGGTGCAGTTGCTAAAGAGATTATAGTAAATAAAAAGCTAAATGCTTTGCATTGGAACAAAAGGAAAGCTGCCTCCAGAGTATCTCATAAATCTGCAAGGTCACTGCTCCCATCACAAAGTACAGAAGTGCAAATTTTTTTCAAATTCTTTACACAACAAAAATCATCTCAGAAAAGAGCCCTCAAGTACCCAGGGCTCCCCCACCCACCTATCCAGTTTACCTGGAAAAAGGCTCCACAACGAAAGCAGTGGTTCACAGGGGCCAAGGTGCAACTCATGCTAGTGGAAGTGTGTGGCATGGTCCACATGATGCTGCTTTTGCAGGCTTGCAGAATGCAAGAGTTAAGTGGTCCTAGCTACTTCCACAGACATTTCAGAGGAAATCTTCGGAAGCTAAGCAATGGGCTGCTGAATCCAAGTCTTTGCTAGGAGTCCTGGATGGGGCAATATTTATTTAATGGAGCTGTTGGAGTGAACCTGCAACTCATAGCCAGAAGGTATAGGTGCCGGTGTGCAGCACTCATCAGGTCAAACTGAAAGCAGAGAGTAAAATAAGCCTCTGAGAGTAACCATATGGGCTGCTACCAGCAAAGCTGAAAGGGCAGGGTTGTCCAAGTCCTTTGGGACCACATCCTACTGCAGTTTGCCCCAGATACTAGACATGAAGCTATAGGATTTAATGTTTGTCCTGCTAGGTTTCAGTCTTGCTTTGGGCCAAATCCTCCTTTCTATTTCCCTGTTCACCTCTTTTGGAATAGGTGTACTCACCTAGGACCTGTCCCACCATTGTACCTTGGAAATATGTCACTTGTTTTGTTTATTTTTTTTTCCCTACCAGGGCTAACAGATTAGACTGTGAACTTGGACTTCAGAGCAATACCGAAACAAACTAGGACTCTGGGATTCTTGGGAACGGAATGAACACATTTTGCATTGTAGGATGGACACGAACCCTGAAGGACCTGGGCAGAATGCTACAGTTTGAGTGTAGACTGAGTGTCCCCCAAGCTACTAGGGTGGTAGTGTTAGAAGGTAACTCTACCTTTAAAAGGTAAGACCTAGTAGGAGGTCTCAGATCACCAGGAGCATGCCCTCAAAGGAAATTATAAAACACCCCTCTCTCTCTCTCCCTCTCCCCAACTCTACCCTAGTTTTAGATATAACTGCTTGCTCCTGCCTGCATTCAAGACACCAAATCCACAGGGCCTTCTGATCTTGGACTTGAATCTCCAAAATTATGAGCTAAGTAAACCTTTTTCATCATACAGTTGCTTAAGGTACTTCATTGTAGTAGTGTAAAGCTATGCTTAAATATTTAAGGAAAAAAATACAGCCTAAAAGTAACCCTCAGTATTAAACAGTAGCTAATCAGCAATTAAATAACTGAAAAAACAGATTCATCTTTAAAATTAAATTTTAGATTTCGGCTTAAAAACTAGATGAAACACAACTGATAATTTCTGCCCCCTTCCAAAAATCTCTATAAAACTGCAATAACTAAAAATAAATTAATAAATGCACGTAGCCTAAGAAAAGATTGTTTACATGAAAGCAGACACAAAGCACTTAAAACTCTTAGAATTTTAAAAGCAGACAGACAAATACTTAGATCTAAGTGTACAAACAGAGAAGCAAACAGGAGTCAATTCCCACCAAAAATAAAAATAAAAGCCCCTAGAAAATCTTGGGAATTAAGGACATCAGATAGTTCAGAAGGCCTGGGAAGCCATGGACCTGAAAAGAAAAACAAAGGAGAAAGAAAAAAAAACTAGTTAAAACTTTTCAAGAAAAGCAGAATGCTACACTTCTTCCTCTGTCCTGACCAACAAGTAAACTAGATATCCCTCCATTCTCACACAGTCTGAAAACTGCAGAGTCACCCCTTGAAAACTTGGCCCAAGCATAGAGACAGACAGCACCAAACAGAAAACAGATTCTAACCCCTACAGCTAGGACAATGAGATGAGATAAAGCATCTAAACTCCCATGTAAAGTACTTAAGAATTAGTTCTCAAAGTAGTTGTACTTAATTGAGAAGAAAAATGGCTTAAGTACAGCAGTATTTGGCTGGGGCAGAGTAGGAAAATCTAATGAAATGCGGATATCAAGGTAGTTACCTGATAAGGTATCAGGGTGAAACGTTTCCCTCCTCAGCCTCAAAACCTGCATAACCAAAGTTCATCAGTCACTTAAGCAAAGCCTCAAACACAAAACACAGAGACAAAAACAGAGAAAGATGAAGGAGAGAGAGGTAGGAGACGCAGAGAAGAAATAGCCTCAAAAAAGAAAAACAGATTTATATCCACCAAGTCAGAATAATGTAGAAAGAAAATACTCTTGAAAATGGAAGAGCAGGAACAAAAATCTAAGGTTTTGAGAGATAATATCACCTATATATTCTAGGACAAAGAGATAAAAGATAAAACATATAAAAGGTAGAAGGAAAAGGACAAATTTACAGAATCAGCCTACATTGGAGGATCACCTTGCAAGTTACAGGATGTCTAAGAACAGAAAAAAAATACTAAAATTAAAGAGAAAAATTCTGAAAGTGTAAAGACATTATTTTCCAGATTGAAAAGGTCCAGTGAATATTCAGCGTAAGTAATAAATGAAGGAAAAACTACATACCCAAAGGTATAACACTATAAAATGTCAGAATCCTAGAAATAAAAACAGCCCAAAAGCTTTCAGAAAATGAAGGATCAAAATCCAGAATGTCATATTTTTATGCAACAACAAATGAAGCAATGCCTTGAAATGTATGAAAATAAATAATTTTCAATCTAGGATTCTATACCCAATCAAATTATCAATCAAGTATGAGAGTAAAATAAAGACATTTTCAGGCATCTAAACTCTCAAAAGAAAATCCCTGATTTTTCTCAACAAACTCCTAGATGATTTTCTTCACAAAATTTAGGAAGCTGACCAAGAAAATGGATGGAATGGGATCTAGAAAACAATTTTCAACACAAAAATAGACAAAAGTCAATTCCATTCAAATGTTTCAGATCTTGGTATTGGTATTTCCCTTCCTAAATTATCACAGAATACACAGTTATATGACCACTATTCAAATAAATAAAACTTTAAAAGCATCCCAAAACCCACGTGTATCTTCTCTCACTCACCAACATATATACACCCTTAAAAATATAACCACTACAAATTAGTGTAGCCAATTTGGAAATCAGTATGGAGATTCCTTGGAAAGCTGGGAATGAAACCACCATTTGACCCAGCTATTCCTCTTCTCGGACAATACCCAAAGGACCTAATAAAATCAGCATACTACAGGGTCACAGCCACATCAATGTTTATAGCAGCACAATTCACAATAGCTAAACTGTAGAGCCAACCTGGATATCTTTCAGTGGATGAATGGATAAAAAAAAAAAAATGTGGCATTTATACACAGTGGAATATTACTCGGCACTAAAAAAGAATAAGATCATGGCATTTGCAGGGAAATGGATGGCATTAGAGAAGATTATGCTAAATCAAGTTGGCCAATACCCCCCAAAAAAATGCCAAATGTTTTCTCTGATATAAGGGGAGGGTAAGTCAAAGTGGGGTAGGGAGGGAGAGCATAGGAGGAAAATTACCTCTAGATAGGGAATGGGGGGAGGGAAAGGGAGGGAGAAGGGAAATAGCTAGGATGGTGGAAGGAGACCGTCATCAGTATACAAAATACATGTATGAAGATGTGAATTTGATGTCAACATACCTTATATACAGAGATATGATAAATTGTGGTATAAAGGTGTATTAAGAATTGTATGCAAAAAATACAGGAGTGCTCATGTATAATGGCATAATTTGGTGTGAACATACTTTATATACAAAGTTACAAAAAATTGTGCTGTGAATGGATAATTATGAATGTAATGCACTCCACTATTGTCATGTATGAAAGAGAAAGAAAGAAAGAAAGAAATTGAAAGGAAAAGAAAAGAAAAGAAAAATATAACCACTGTCAGGCATGGTGACACACACCTGTATCCAGAGGCTGAGGCAGGAGGATTTTAAGCTGGAGACAGCTTAAAATTAGTTACATGACACATTAATGTTGATAGCAGACCTTAAAAAAGGTCAACTGAACATAAGTCTATCTCAAAATAATTTTTTAAAAAAGAGTAGTTCTGAAAACTGCTGATTTTTAAAAATATACCAGTCAACCAAAGTAGAAAGATGACAAGAATAACTTTATTAGGGAATGAACAGCTATAAAGTCTCAATAAATCTTTTTAATCATCTGAAAGAATGAAAAGCTAGGAGGGTTGGGGGGATGAAGTGTGATTAGTTCAGACTTTCTTTGACAAAAAAGAAAAGCAAATTTTGTATAACTCCTTTTGAATTTTCATTTCCACAGACTAAACTTTTATCTACCTGAGAACCACAATCATTGTCTGTGATAACATGGATTCAGGAAGAAGTCCTAGCTATTTAGGAGATATTTATTTTAAAACATTTATCAGGCCTTCCCCAATCTTTTCCTCACCAACAAGCTTTCTAAATACCTACATCATATATAGTTCATTTTATTATAGTTATTTTTAATGTACCTGTTTTTCCCTGCAATTCTGTAAGTCCCTCCAGGGAAAGGTTTATGTTCTTTCTTTTCTGCCCTGCATATAAGTACTCAATAAACATTTACTCAATTGAACTAAGGGGTATATTTTTCTTTGAAAGTACAATTGAACTTAATTTTTTAAATGTGCATTACTTTTCTGATAGATTATGAGTGCAATAAGCTGGATCTGGCAATCAATAAATCAATTTTAAAACAAAAATTTTTTACTTTTTTGTTTTTGTTTTTTGTATTTTTAGTAGTGAATTATAGTTATACATAATAGTGGGGTGGAGTTAGGTTTGACATAATCACACATGCATGGAATATGATTTGCTCCAATTCAGACCCCAGTACTACTTCTTCCCTCCCTTCTCCCTCCCTCTGTTCCTTTTTCTCTTCTGCTGGTCTTCCTTCTATTTATTTAGTTTTCTTTTAATTGATGTTTTATAGATATGCAAAAAGGTGGGATTCACTGTGGTATATTCATATATGTATGTAGCATAATTGGATTAATTTCATTCCACAGTTCCTTTTCCCATCTTTCCTCCTTCTCCCTCAATCATCTTCCTCTATTCGACTGATCTCCCTTCTATTTTTATGGGGTTCCCTGAGTTTTTTCCCCTTATATTGGTCTAATTTCCCACATATGAGAGAAGACACTCAATCCTTGACTTTCTGAGTCTGGCTTATTTCATGTAGGATGATGTTCTCCAGTTCTACCCACTTACCAGAAAATGACATAAGTCCATTCTTACTAGGGTTCAGTGAAACTTCTGTGTGTGTGTGTTTGTGTGTGTGTGTGTATCACATTATCTTTATACATTCATCTGTTGAGAAACACCTGGGCTGGTTTCATAACTTGGCTATTGTGAATTGTGCTGCTATCAACATTAATGTGTCATGTAACTATAGTATGCTGATTAGTTATTTTGGATAAATATCAATAAGTGGAATAGCTGGGTCATATGGTACCTAGTCTTTTCAGGAGTCTCCCTGCTGCTTTCCAAAGAGATTGTACAAATTTGTAGTCTCTCCATCAATATATGAGTGTACCATTTTCCCCCCACTCTCCAACATTTATTATTATTTGTATTTTTGAAGAGTGCTGTTCCTACTAGAGTGAAATAAAACCCCAATGTAGATAGGAAAGGCAGTGAAATGAATTGGACATAACTTCCCCATGTTCATATATGAATATACTACCAGTGAAACACCACATCATGTACAACCACAAGAATGGGATCCTAATTAGAAAAAGGAATACTCCATGTATGTATAATAAGTCAAAACACACTCTAGTGTCAGGTATATCTAAAAAACAACAAATAAAAAAATTAAAAAGAAATTGTCCTTGTATATCCCTGATTGCTAGAGATGTTGAACTTTTTTCATATATTTGTTGGCCATTTTTAATTTCTTCTTTTGAGAAATGTCTATTTAATTCTTTTGCCCATTTATTCAATGACTCTTTGGGAGTGATTGGTGTTTTTTGAATTTTTTATATATTTTGAATATTAATCCCTTGTCAGAGGAGTCGCTGGCAAAGATTTTCTCCCAATCTTCAGCTTTCTTTACTGTGCATGCAGAAGCTTTTTAATATGATGTTGCTCCCAACACCACCACCAGAAAAAAAAAAAGACTGAAATTGTAGATTAGTGATAGAGTACTTGCCTAACATGAATAAGGCTATGATTTCAATCCCCAGTACTGAGAAGAAAAATGAAAAAGATAACTACTATTCTGACAAATATGACCTGTTATGTATATGCTGTTGTGTAAAATAGTATCAACTCTATGTCTGGCTTCTTTTTTCCAAGAGTATGTCTGTGGTTTTCATCTGTATTCTTAGTAGCAATAATTCATTTTCCTTTCCATGTACATATTTCATTGCATGAACACAGCACAATTTACTGACCTATTCTATTGGTGATGAACATTTGGTGTTTTTTTCCCAGTTTAGGACTATTCTGAATAAAGTTACTACTGACATTCTATGCAGAGTATTCTTCTATTGGGTTTATACCTACGAGTATAACTACTGAATTATAAGGTATATGTGCATTCAGCTTTAGTACATAGTGCCAAAGAGCTTCCATAATGGTAATCCTATTTTCTCTCCTACAAGCATGTGTGAAAATATCTGTTGTTCCACATACTCACTAGCACTTGGGACTGCCAGAATTTTAGTCATTATAGTGGTTATTTGGTGGTCTGTCATTATGGTTTTAATATGCATTGCCCTAATGACTAACAAGCACATTTCTGTATGTATAGGCCACTATGGTATCTGTTTTGTGCAGCACCTATTAGACCTGCTTATTCTTCTACTGGATTGTTTTTTAATTTTTGATTTGTAGTAGTTCCTCATATACTCTAAATACCCATATATTATCAAATAGCTCACACACTGTAAGACTTGCCTTTTCCTTATCTTTCATATCTTTTGAACCGCAGAAGATATTCATTTTAAGAACACATAACATCAAATTTTTTCTTCATGGTTAGTGCTTTTTGTAGTCTTACAAAAGACTCTTTCAATCCATAAACATGATAAATCCCTTCATTTATTTAGATTTTCTTTCATTTCTATCAATGTTTGTATTTTTTAATGTAGATTTTTTTTCCATTGGATTTACTCTTTGGCATTTGGTGTTTTTTAGTACTAAACAGCATTGTTTCTTTAATTAATCTTCTGATTCTTTTTGTAAACATATAAAAATGTATTTTTAAAATACTGACATTTAGTCATCACACCTACTAAATTCCCTTATTTTTGTAGTCTTTTAAAATGGGTCTTATTGGGATATTTTATACACAATAATATCTACAAATGAATGTTGCAATATTTCCTTTCCATTCTTTATTATTATTATCTTAATCAATAGGAATAGTGATGGCAAGTATCCTTGTCTCATTTTAAGAATAGTGTGAAATTTATTTTTCACAACTGAATATTCACAATTGGATGTTTTACAACTGATGGTTGCTACAATTCTTCATCAGGCTAAGAAAATTACCTTCTATTCTTATTTTGCTAAGTTTTTGTCATGAAGGAATGCTGATTTATGCTTCTGTTTTAAGAAAATTTTAAGTAAGTGCAACACTAAAACTCACTTTCCGAAAAGTGCACTTCTAAATTTATTTGGCCCCTGGGTCATGGCAGATTGCACTTCCTCTTACATCATCTTAACAGTACCCCAACATTAGAGCTCCACTTTCATATGCATTATCTCCATGCCCTCTCCATTATATAATATGAGATGGCTTCTACTCAGGTTGAACAGCCATACTAGACTAAGCAAGTTATTTCCCATGGTATTAATTTTGTTTTCTTAATGAAAATTTTGTTTTCTGATTTTGCATGATTTCTCCATTCCTTTATATTTCCCATAAGTCTTGTTGAATTTTGTGCACAATTTTGAAGAACATGATAAATTTCAAGAACGCATAAATTTTATACTGTAAGTACCTATATATGCCACAGAAGAGGATAACAGCCAAGCCAAACTTCACCAGGGTATACTTTTTGCCCAATTATAGCTAAAGACACCTAGTCAATATGACAGAAACACAAAAATGAACTTTTTACAATTTATTCAAATGTAGATAAGATAGGTAGAAGATTTGTAGGAAATCAAATATAATCCTTTGACACAGTATGTAAAAATCATGTTCTGACAGCCAGGCACAATGGCACATGCCTGTAATCCCAGTATCTCAAGAAACTGAAGCAGGAAAAATCATGAGTTCAAAGCCAGCCTCAGCAATTTAGCTAAGCTCTAAGCAACACAGTAAGACTCTGTCTCTAAATAAAATATTTAAAAAGGCTGGGATGTGGCTCAGTGGTAAAGCACCACTGGGTTCAATCCCTGGTACCAAAAAATATATATATATCATGTTCTGGCAACCAACAATTAATTATATAATTGGCACTACTAGATCTTAAAAAGAAAAAAAAAACTCTCAAATCATTGTGCTGAACATAGATCAGGAAGCTTTTTATAACAGTATTTATTAATGTGATCAATTATGGCTTCAAAGTGATTGCTTATCCGAGGTAAGAGGATTGCAAGTTCAAAGCCAGACTCAGAAAAAGCAAGGCGCTAAGCAACTCAGTGAGACCCTGCATCTAAACAATATGCAAAAAACAGGGCTGAAAATGTGGCTCAGTGCTTATGTGCCACTGAGTTCAATCCCCAGAATCCCTTCCCCAGCCACCCACCCCCCAAAAAACGACTTTATAATATAACACAAAATAAACACACATAATATTATCAGAATTATTTATGAGCTTTATAGCTACACACTTACCTTCACATTTTTCAAGAATCTGGACTGTTTCTCCTATTTCTAAGATTAATCCTTGAGGAACAGATCCCCGAAAGCTGCATATCACTACAAAAGCAAGAATATACACATCAGTTAGCATGTCTAAATACTTAGGTTCTCTGAATTAAACACTAAGGTCTCTTCAATCTACACTCTCCCTTCCTTACTAATTCCTCTTTCTAATGTATGAGACTCTTCCAACTTAGTTACTACGTTTTGAAAGGTAATATTAAATAGTTCAGGACAATGACACTTCATTATACATTATAGCAAAATTATTCCTGAATGGTATGAGCATATGCACATGTATGAAAACATTTCTGTAAATAGATTCTCCCTTAACACAATCTACTTCATTTATACTTTGGGGCAAGTATATGCCCATTATTTTTGTAAAAATTAACATTGGGAACATCATATCTACTATAAATAGACATTTTAAAGCATTTTTTAAAGAATCACAAAATAAACTTAAATATATAGAGAGAGAAATAAAATTCTCATAAGAAAAATGAAAACAAAAATTAATGAAATAGAAAGCAAATGTACAACAGAGAACAGCAATAGATAGTAATAAAAATCGTATGTCTTTAATTTTGGGAAACTGACAAACTGATTCCAAAATCTGTTTAAGAATATAAATAACAAAGAATAGCCATGTCACAGTCTTAAAAAAAAAAAAAAAAAAAACTTTCACTACCATCTATCAAGCATTATAATCTAAACTTTAGTTCTCTAAAAACATTGACATTGAAAACACCTAGCTCAGCTGATTTGGGAGGTGAGGGTAAAAAATAAAGAGAGAAAAAAAGTATGACATTAGCAAAACATTGAAAACTTTATAAAATCGTACTATAAAAAAAAAATTATCAACTGGGAGATCCAAGATGGCAGGACAGAGGGAGGCAGCATTTTGTGTTACTCCATGACCTGGGACTCAAGTAATGAGAATATTGCATCTCTGAGAGTGATACTCCTGCTCCTGCACAGGAATCACAGTCACCGTGCCTGTCCAAGGCTCCATGCCTGAGCTTCAGAGGAAGTCTCCCAACTTCTAACCCAAAGAGGACTCAGGGTACAGCACTGATGCAGAACTTTCAGCCACCCACCCGAGCACAAATCACAGTGTTATGCTCGAATTCGGGACCCCCAAAAGACCACCAGAGACCAAGATCGATGTAAGCAGCAAAGAGGTGTTTATTGCGAGCTAGCTCGGTCCTCCGTGTGCACACAGCAACTGGTGACGCAGAGAGGCCCCGAGCCCAGGGTTTGCAACAGTTTTATACATTCTTTGGAGAAGGCTGGGACCCCCACATACGTTATAGCATCTCTTAGCAAATCATCACACACCGCGGGAAAATCAAATAACAACTCTAAAACATGATTAGCACATTCACTGGCGGGAACAAGTTGGGTAGGGGTGATTGGTTACTACAAGAGGAGGATTCATTTGAACTGATTGGTTTAAGCCAAGAGGGGTGTTCATGCTGAACTACATGGTTTCCCAACACCATAAACTACTGGGAGGGTCATCTGGCATCCCAGGTATTTCCCTGTCTCATGCTGATTGGTGGCTGCTAGGGGATTGGTATGGGTCCCCAACTAGCCTGACTGAGTCAGAGACACCTGGCATAGCAGATCTCTCCTGTTATTTGTAGATAAATCACTTAACAGGGTGGGAATGTGCCTAGGAGTGCTCTGTGGGTCTTTTCAAGGACAAAGGTCATGTCCCTTCCTTGGACAGGCTTTGCTCTGAGGTAGAGGCTGGTTTTTCAACAGGAGCTCTCACGCAAGACACCCAGCAAATTCCTACGTGCAGGAACTCCAGCCACCCATACCGTGTGGACTCCCATCTACCAACGTGTGGCTCCTCCATTGCTGCCATCTTGGGTCTCTACAGCAGTGGAGACAGTCCCCTAAGTGCAGTAGCCTGCCTGCACCGAGAACTTCACATAAGCTCTGAAGTCAGTGGACAGCCATACATTGCACACCACAGAGCTAGTCTCTGAACTCATTGTTCGATGTCATCACCCAGCTCCCCTCACCCAACCTGACACGCCATCACTGAAAGCAGACACCTCCATCTTAGGTTACCTTCATCACCATCTTCAGCGGGGGCAACTCCCAGTTTGGAACTCCATCTGGCTAGGTAGCCAATTTCTAACTACCCCCTCTCCCACGCAGCCACTACCCTGGCACATGGCACCCTGGTTACCTTCACCATTCTGAGGGCAGAGATGCCATCTAACAACAGATGACCCCACCTATTGAGTGAGAAGGGAAATGGGAAAGATACTGATCTCCAACCAAAACAATCCCTGTTTCTTCCTTCAAGATTTTTTTCCCTGTCCCTCTCTATTCTCCCGCCCTCACATCCCCAACATATGTAAAACCAAGTACTTTGCATGAAGGATTTTGAGGACTGGGGACATCTGAATAGTATATTACAGTTGTGTTGTATATTCTTTTTTTTTTCTTTTTGCCCACCAATTTCTGCTATTTTAATAAATCTTATTTTTCTTAATATGTTTGTTTTATGTACACTACTGTCTTCACACTTACTTTTCTACACAAAATTCCTCTCCCTTCTCCTGCTATTAATCTTCCTCTTTAGATTTGTTTCACACTTCCTAAGTTATAATAACTCTATATCCTCACCTCCAAACTCCTGAGCATATCATCCTACTCATTATCTCCAGTTCTTTGTCCACCATCAGAAACTGTAAACCCTTTTACAAACTGTTGGGAAAACATATAACGGCAGCAGCACCCCAGAGAAAAACCCCAGCAAGGCATCTAAGGACCCTCTTTCTCCTCTTTGTTTCTTTCACTGGCGCGAAACGTTCCCGCCGGCGCCAATGTTCAAACCCTGCTGGTGAGAAGCCTTAGCCCCAATTAGAATTAACTTCTTGAGCTCCGGAACTGACATATGGAAGAGCTTGCCAATAAACGGGCGACCTCTCCTTAGACCTATATAAACACACAGCCTTTGGTAATAAAGCGGAAACCTCTTCGGTGATCTGTGTCGTGTGGTGCGGCATCTTCCAGTCTTACACAAACTACTGAGTATATTGTAGATAATAACTGGATTCACCATTTCTGTACATTATGACCAAACTGTAAACATCTTAATAGCAAACATTTCTTTTAAGGGTGCATATTGTTAATATTGTTATCTGTTAACACTGTCCTTCACCTCAAAGGAGAGGTATTGAATCCCTACAGGGGCCCTACAAGCCTAGAGGGTAAAAACGGTACCACCTCAGATCCACAGTACTAGAAGGGAAGACACGACACGCAAGCAATATGAAAAGATAAGGGAAGAAAGTGCCCCAAACAAATCAAGATGCCACATTATTACAATCCATGGCCAGCACAGCAGAAGAAATGACAGAGAAGGACTTCAGGATGTACATAATTAAAATGTTCTGTGAATTAATGGATGATATAAGAGAGCAAATACGGTCAGCAAAACATCATTTTGACAATAAGCTAAATAAACAAATACAGAAAGCAAAAGATTACTTCAATAGGGAGATAGAGGTTCTAAAAAAAAAAAACAGAAATCCTTTAATTGAAAGAAACAATAAACCAAATTAAAAGCTCAATTGAAAGCATCACCAACAGATTAAACCACTGGGAAGACAGGACCTCAGACAATGAAGGCAAAATATAAAATCTTGAAAAAAATGTAGACCACACAGTAAAAATGGTAAGAAACCATGAGCAGAACATTCAAGAAATATGGAATACATAAAAAGACCAAATTTGGTGCTAGGGCTGTGGCTCAGTGGTAGTGCACATGCCTGGTATGTGTGACGCACTGGGTTCGATTCTCAGCACCACGTATTAAAAAAATAAAGATCTATAAGCAACTAAAAAATATTTTTTTTAAAAAAAGATCAAATTTAAGAGTTACTGGGATAGAGGAAGACACAGAGTTCCAAACCAAAGGAATGAGCAATTTATTCAATGAAATAATATCAGAAAATTTTCCAAACATGAAGAACGAATTGAAATACCAAATTCAACAGGCTTACGGGATGGCAAATGTACAAAAATCAAAACAGATCCATACCAAAGAACATTATAGTGAAAATGCATAACATACAGAATAAAGAGAAAATATTATTTTTCAACCCAGACCCTGAAATCTAGAAGACACTGAAAGAACATGTATCGAGCTCTGAAAGAAAACGGATGCCAACCAAGCATCTTATATTCCACAAAATTAATCTTTAGATTTGATGATGAAATAAAAACCTTCTGTGATAAACAAAAGTTTTAAAAAATTTACAAGTCGAAAGCCTGCACTACAGAACAACCTAGGCAAGAATGTCTTCTCTGATATAAGGGGGGTGACTCAAAATGGGGTTGGGAGGGAGAGCAAGGGAGGAAGATAACCTCTAGATAGGGAATTGGGGTGGGAGAAAAAAAGAGAAAGAAGGGGAATAGCATGGATGGTGAAAGAAGACCCTTATCATTTTACAAAATATATGTATGAATATGTGAATTTGGTGTCAACATACCTTATATATAATCAGAGATATGATAAATTATTATATAATGGTGTATTAAGAATTGTAATGCAAAATAAGTAATTTTTTTAAAAAATACAAACAATAAAAAAAGGAAATCCTAGGCAAAATATCCCATGAAGAGGAAATACAACAATGAAAATCAGCAAAGAGAGGTATTAAACTAAAGGAAAAATTAATCAAAGGAGAAACCAAGTCAAGTTAAATACCAAAAATAAATTTAAAAGGCTGAGAATAAAAATCATATCTCAACAGTAAATCTGAATGTTAATGGCCTAAACTCACCAATCAAAACACATAGACTGGCAGATTGGATTTTTAAAAAAGACCCAACAATATGCTTCCTTCAAGAGACTCATGTCATAGGAAAAGACATCCACAGACTGAAGATGAAAGGTTGGGAAAAATCATATCACTCACATGGACTACAGAAGCAAGCTGGGCTTTTCATCCTCATATCAAATAAAGTAGATTTCAAGCCAAAGTTAATCAAGAGGGATAAAGAAGGATATTTCATACTGCTTAAGGGAACCATACAATACAAGACATAACAATAATAAATGTATATGCCCCAAACAATGGAGAATCTACATTCATCAAACAAACTCTTCTCAAGTTTAAGAGTCAAAAGGACCACAACGTGATAATTCTTGGTGACTTTAACACACTGCTTTCATCACTGAATAGATCATCCAAACAAAAGCTGAACAAAGAAACCACAGAACTCAATAATACAATCAATAACTTAGACTTAACTGACATATATAGAATATTTCATTCTTCAATGAACAAATACACTTTCTTCTCAGCAGCACATGGATCCTTCTCTAAAACAGACCATATACTATGTCACAAAGCAACTCTTAGCAAATATAAAAAAGTAGAATACTACCCTGCATTCTATCGGATCATGATGGAATGATATTAGAAATCAATGATAAAATAAAAAATAAAAGCTACTCCAACATCTGGAGACTAAATAATATGCTACTGAATGAACAATGGGTTGCAAAACAAATCAAGAAGGAGATAAACAATTCTTAGAGGTGAATGACAATACAGATACAACATATCAAAATCTCTGGGACACAATGAAGACAGTACTAACAGGAAAGTTTATAGCATGGAGTTCATTCCTTGAAAAAAAAAGTCAACAAATAAATGACATAACATTACATCTCAAAGCCCTAGAAAAAGAAAAACAAATCAATACCAAAAGCAGAAGACAGGAAATAATTAAAAATCAGAGCTGAAATCAATGAAATTAAGAGAATTGAAAAAAACTGACAGAACAAAAAGTTGGTTCTTTGAAAAAATAAATAAAATTGACAGACCCTTTACACATGGTAATGAAGAGATGAAAAAGAAAATACCACAACAGACACTACAGAAATACAGAAGATAATTAGAAATTATTTTGAAAAATTGTACTCCAATAAAATAGAAAATATCAAAAGCATTGACAAATTTCTAGAGTCATAGGATTTGCCCAAATTGAATCAGGATGATATACACAATTTAAACAGATCAATTTCGAGTGTTGAAATAGAAGACGCCATCAGAAGCCTACTAACCAAGAAAAGCCCACAACAGGATGGATACATAGTTGAGTTCTACAAGACCTTTAAAGAGGAACTAATACTGATACTATTCAATTTATCAGGAAACAGAAAGCACTTCCAAACTCATTCTATGAGGCCAGTATCACCCTGATTCCAAAACCAGGCAAAGACACATCAAAGAAAGAAAATTTCAGATCAATATCTCTAATGAACATACATGCAAAAATTCTCAATAAAATTCTGGCAAAATACAAAAACATATCAAAAAGAATGCACGAAAATCAAGCGGGGTTCATCCCAAGGATGCAAGGTTGGTTCAACATATGGAAACCAGTAAATGTAATTCATCACATCAATAGACTTAAAGATAAGAATCACATGACCATCTCAATAGATGTAGAAAAAGCATTTGACAAAACACAACACCCCGTTATGTCAAAACACTAGAAAACTAGGGATAACAGGAACATATCTCAACATCGTAAAAGCTATCTATGCTAAGCCCCAGGCCAACATCATTCTAAATGGAGAAAAACTGAAGGCATTCCCTCTAAAAACTGGAACAAGACAGGGATGCCCCCTTTCACCACCTCTATTTAACATAGTTCTTGAAACACTGGCCAGAGCATTTAGATGAAAGAAATTAAAGGGATATGGGTACGAAAAGAATAAGTTAGCACTATGTGCCTATAATATAATTCTAACTTTAGAAGACCCAAAATATTCCACTAGAAACTTCTAGAACTAGTAAATGAATTCAGCAAAGTAGCAAGATACAAAATCAACACCCATAAATCAAAGACATTTCTGTATATCAGTGACATATCCTCTGAAAGGGAAACAAGGAAAACTACCCCATTTATAATAGCTTCAAATATAAAATAAAATACTTGAGAATCAACCTAATAAAAGAGGGGAAAGATCTCTATAATGAAAACTACAGAATGCTAAAGAAAGAAATTAAAGAAGACCTTAGAAGATGGAAGATCACCTTGCTCTTGGATAGGCAGAATTAATATTGTCAAAATGACCATACTTCTAAAAGCATTATACAGATTTAATACAATTCCAATCAAAATTCCACTGACATTCCTCATAAAAATAGAAAAAGCAATCATCAAATTCATCTGGAAAAATAAGAGACCCAGAATAGCTAAAGCAATCCTTAACAGAAAGAGTGAAGCAGGTGGCATCACTATACCAGACCTTAAACTATACTACAGAACAACAGTAACAAAAACACCATAGTATTGGCACCAAAATAGACTGGTAGACCAATAGTACAGAATAGAGGACACAGAGAATAACCCACATAATTATAGTTATCCTATATTAGACAAAGGCACCAAAAACATACATTGGAGAAAAGATAGACTCTTCAACAAATGGTGCTGGAAAAACTGGAAATCCATATGCAAAAAAATGAAATTAAACCCCTATCTCTCACCATGCACAAAACTCAACTCAAAGTGGATCAAGGACCTAGAAATTAAACCCGAGATGTTGTGCCTATTAGAAGAAAAAGTAGGCCCAAATCTCCATCATATCAGATTAGGCTGACTTCCTTAATGAGACTCCTATAGCGTAAGAATTAAAATCAAGAATTAGGGCTGGAGTTGTGGCTCAGCCACAGAGTGCTCACCTAGCACGTGTGAGGCTCTGGGTTCAATCCTCAGCACTTTTAATTCCACAATAAAGATTAAAAGACAAAGAATTTAAAATAACTGTTACTATAAAGATTTTTAATGGATATACAATATAAAACAAAATAACCTGTAATATAAAATGTGAGGGTAGGATAAGATATATCATGTGGGGATTTTATTTTTAATTGACAAAAAAAAACTATATATGTTTATTGTCTATAGTACATCATTCTTAAATATGTATATATTGTGGCATGGCTAAACCAAGGTAATTAACATATATTACCTCATATACTTATGTTTGTGTGTGTTATAAGAACAACATAAAGAATTCTCCTAGCAATTTTTAAGAGTACCATAATACATTGTTACTAACTATAGTCACCATATTATAAGTGTAGAATTTTATAGGCTGTCCCAATTATAACCTATAAATAGACTTTTATATTTTAAGTAAGCCTCCAACATCATCAAGAAAAATATCCATAGTGATACACAAAAAAAAAATAATTAAGTCAATGAATACCAGTACAAACAATTCTAAAGTCACAAAGACTGAAAGAACAAAAGGAACAACAAACAAAAGACAACAAGCAAAATATCAATAGTATTTTGCTATCAATAATTAATTTAAATGTGAATGGACTAAGCTCACCAACCAAAAGACACAAAGTAGTTGAGTGGATTAAAGAAACAAAATCAAACCTTATGCCTCCTATAAGAGACTCAGCTTAGATTCAAGTTCATAAATAGTGTGGCACTGAAGATATGGAAAAGGATAATCCACCCAAATGGAAACTAAACTTACGTCCAACCAAAAAGACTTCAGTCAAAAACTGTTACAAGACAAAATTATGGAATGATAAAGGAATCCATCAAGAGGTTGGAACAATAACAAATATGTATGCATTGAACATTAAAGCACCTTTATACATAAAGCAAATATTAACAGATCTAAGGGGAAAAATAGATGCCAATACAATAATAGTAGGAGACCTCAATACACCACTTTCAACAATGGACTTACCATCCAGAGAGAAAAATCAATAAAGAAACAGTGGACTTGAACAAAATTACTGGACAAATTGACCTAAAAGACATATACAGAAAATTCCACTCAAAAATAGTAAAATAAACATACTTCTCAAACGCTCAAGACATTTCCCAGGATACATTATGTTAGGACATAAAACAAGTCTTAATAAACTTAGGAATGAAATCATTTTTCTCATCTTTATTATAATTAGCACATATTAATTATACAAACTAATTGGACTCACTTTGCTATTTCAATATATGCATACTAGGGAATGACTGTATCCTTCCACACTCCTTCTAACCCTACATTCCTTCCTTACCCTTCCCCATTCCTAGTACTTCCTCTTCTACTTTCATATCAATTTTTTTATAAAATTTCCACGGGAGAGAATACGTGTTAACTGTCTATGTCTGGTTTATTGCACTTAACACAATGACCACCAGTTCCATCCATTTTCCTGCAAAAGACAGGATTTCAATTTTTCTTTAAGGCTGAATAATTCTCCATTGTGTATATGTAGTATATTTTCTCTATCCCTTAATCTGTTGACAGGCACATAGGCTAATTATGTATCCTGGTTGCTGTGAATAGTGCCACAATGAACATGGGTATGCAGTCATCTCTTTTGCACGCCAACTTCATTTTCTTTGAGTATACATCCAGAAATGGGACAGCTGAATCACATGGAAATTTTATTTTTACTTTTTTGAAGAACCGTTTTCCTTAATGGTTATACTATTTTACATTTCCATCAACACTGTAAAAGGATTCCTTTTTCTCCAAATCCTTCCCGGCATTTTCGTTTTAGTGTTTTGTTTTGTTTTGTTTTGTTTTGTTTTGTTTTGTTTTGTTTTGTTTTGTTTTTTAACAGCCATTCTAACAAGGGTGAGACAGGATCTCACTGTAGTTTTGCTTTGATTTGCATTTCCCTGATGGCTAATGATATTGAGCATTTTTTCATATAGCTATTTCTTTTGATATGTGTTTAATAAGATCATTTGCCCATTTTTAATTAGATTACTTACTTTTCTTTACATTTTAGGGCTCCGTTTATATTCTGAACATTAATGCTTCCACAGATGAATAGCTGGCAAAGATTTTTCTCCCATTCTTAAGATTATCTCTTTACTCTGTTGTTTCCTTTGCTGTGCAGAACCTTTTTAATTTGATGTAATCTTGTCCATCAATTCTTTTGTTTCCGTGCTTTTGAAGTCCTATCCAGGAAATTTGATTGTGCCAGTATCCTGAAGTGTTTCCCCTATTTCTTCCTCTAGTACTTTCAGAGTATCAAGTCTTACATTTAAGTCTTTGATACATTTTGAGTTGATTTTTGTACAGGATGAGAGGTAGGGGTCAAGGTTCAATCTTCTGCATATGGATATCCAATGTACCCAGCATCATTTGTTGAAAATTATTTGTTGTCCTTTCTCTCGTGTACATTTTTGGCACTCTGTCAAGAATCAACTGGTTGTATGTATGTGGATTTACTTCTGGGTTTTTTATGCTGTTCCATTGGTCTATGTGTCTGTTTTGTTTTTGTTTTTAACATTTTATTTTTAGTTGTAGTTGGACACAAAACCTTTATTTTACTTTTATGTATGCTGAGAATCAAACCCAGGGCCTTGTAGGTGCTAGACCAGCACTCTACCACTGAGCCACTATGTGTCTGTTTTTATGCTAACACCATTCAGATTTTGTTATAACTCTATAATATGTCTTGAAATCAGGTATAGTGGTACCTTTATCTTTGTCTTTTGGCTCCAAATTGCTTTGGCTGAATATTCAGGGCCTTAAGTCCTTACATATGAATTTTAGAATTGTTTTTTTCTAATTGTATGAAAAGTGTCACTGGTATTTTGATAGGAAATACATTGAATCTGTATATTACTTTAAGCGCTATGGATATTTTTAACAATATTAATACTTCTAATCCATGAACTTCCATGGAAGGTCTTTCTACCTTTTAACATCTCCTTTCAAGTATACTTTTTGATAACAATGATATGAAATTAGAAATCAATAATGGGAGGAAAACTGGAAAATTAAAATATGTGGAAACTGAAAAACATACTTTTTGAACAACCAATGATTCCAAAAAGAAATTTTTTTAAACCTACACAAAAATAGGAACAGAGTATACCCAAACATATATAATGCAGCAAAAGCAATTTTTAAAAGACAATTATAGTAACAAATGCCCACATAAAGATAAGACAGGGCTGGGGTTGTGACTCAGTAGTAGAGCACTTGCCTAGCACATGTGAGGCAGTGGGTTTGATCCTTAGCACCACAAAAAAATAAATAAATAAAATGAAGATTTAAAAAAAGAACAAGACAAAGAAAAACAAGACAAAAAAGATAAGACAAAGATCTCAAGCAACCTAGTTTTATAGCTTAAAAAAAGAAAAGAAAAGAAAGAACAAACTAAGACCACAGTTAGCAGAAGGGAAGATATAATAACGATCAAAGAATAAATAAATGAAATGCACTAGAGAAAACAAAAACAATTAATGAATGAATTTTTTAAAAGATAATAATAAACAACTAAGCAAATCTTCAGCTAGACTAAGCAAAAAAAAGAAGTATCAAAAAATATGTATATATTGAGGCTGTGGATGTGGCTCAAGCAGTCGCACGCTCACCTGGCATGCGTGCAGCACTGGGTTCAATCCTCAGCACCACATACAATTAAAGATGTTGTGTCCGCAGAAAACTAAAAAATAAATATTAAAAAATTCTCTCTCTAAAAAAATGTAAATATTAAAGAGGAGACATTATAACTTATACGACAGCAATGTAATGACCTATAAGAGACAAGAATACACAAATTTTATAACCAAGAAGAAATGAAAAAAAAATCCTAGGAACACAACTTGCCAAGGCTGAATCATAGAGAAATTCAAAATCTAAACGGACATAACAAGAGACTGAGTCAGTAATCAAAAACTTCACAAAAAAGGAAAGCTGAAAACCTAATAACCTTGTTATAGTGTTGTGGTGAATTCTCACAAACATGGAAAGAATTAATGTAAATCCTTCTTCAACTCTTTCAAAATACTGATGAACTGGGAACACTTCCACATTTATTTTACAAGACTAGCATTACCCTGATAACAAAGCCAGACAAGTTAACTAGGAGGAAGAAAAATTGTAGATCAATTTCCCTATTGAAGACATATGCAAAAATCCTCAACAAAATAATAGTACACTAATTCTAGTAAACCAATCCAATAGTACAAAAAAAGGCTCATACACCATAACATGGGATTTAGCCATGAAATACAAGAATGGTTCAAAATAGTCAAATCAGTAAACATGATACACCACAGAAAGAGAATGAACGATAAAAATCACATGGTCATCTCAACAGATGTACAGAAAACACTTAACAAATTACAACATCCTTTCATGATAAAAAAATTTCCAACAATTAGGTAAAAAAAAAAAAAGAAATATACCTCAATACAATAAAATACATGTAGCAAGCTCACAGATAATATCCGCCCACCGATAATGTCCTGCTTAAAAGTTGAGTTTTTTCTCTAAGATAAGAAACAAGACAAGGATGCTTATCCTCATTACTTTTATTCAATAGAATATTGAAAGTTCTGGCCAGAGCTATTAGACAAGAGAAAAAAATGGAGAGGAAGAAATAAAATTATTTGTTCATATATAATATGGTATTATATGTAGAAAACACTAAAGACACAGTTGAAGTGAATATATTCAGTAAAGTTATAGGATACAAAATCAATGTATAAAACTCAGCAGCATTATTCTACACTAACAAATGAACTGTACTAAATCAAAATCAAGAAAACAATCCCATTTACATGAACTAAAAAAAAGGTACACTGAAAAGATTTAACCAAGGAAGTGAAAGATTTATACGCTGAAAACTATAAAACACTGATGAAAGAAATTAAGATGACACAAATAAATGTTAATGGACTAGAAGAATACTGTTAAAATGTCCTAATTACCCAAAGCAACATGCAGATTCAATTCCTTTCCTGTCACAATTCTAACAACATTTTCTTACAAAAATAGAAAACCAATCCTAAAATGTGTATGGAATCACCAAAGATCACAAGTAACACTCTTCAGCCAGAACAACAAAGCTAGGGGCATCATACTATATTTAAAAATTTTATGCTTACAGTATATTTCTAAATGTACTACATAATTATAACAATCAAACCAGTGTGCTACTGGCCTAAAAGAAAAGAGAGACACATAGGTTAATGGAAAAAAATAGTGGGTTTATAAAGTATGCTGATTTTAGATCTCTTGAATTTATACCTTGTAGTGGGATAAGCTGGGTTCTATTCCTAGTTTTCCGAGAAATCTCCATAGAGCTTTTCAGAGTGGTTGCACTCATTTATAGTCCCACCAACAATGTATGAGTGTACCTTTTCCCCACATCCTCCCCAACACTTATTATTTATATTCTTAATAATTTCCATTCTGATTAAAGTGAGTTGAAATTTCAATGTGGTTTTGGTTTGCATTTCCCTAATGGCAAGAGTTGTTGAACATTTTTTCATATATTTGTTGGTCATTTGTATTTCTTCTTTTGAGAAGTGTCTGTCAGTACTTTTGCCCATAGCAGCACAATTCATAACAGCCAGACTATGGAACTAACCATAGTTCCAGATAAATGGATAAAGAAAATGTGGGATATATACACAATGGAGTATCACTTATCCATGAAAAAAAAATGGCATTGTCATTTGCTGGTAAATGGATGAAAATGGAGACTATAATGCTAAGTAAAATAAGTCATACTCAAAGTCAAGGGTCAAATAGAAACTAGGGGAGAGAAGACAGACAGAAGAAATGAGGGGGGATTCCATCAAAATTAAAGAAAGATCAGGGAAATAGAAGAAGAGGACTGAAGAGGAGGGAGGATAAATGGGATAAGGGAAAAACAATGGAATGAATCTGACCTAACTTTCCAATGTAGATATATGTATATATAACAATGAATTTCATACTTATGTATATCTACAAGACACTATTTTTTAAAAAAAATGTAAAATAAATATAAAAACCAGTAGTATAGAAAAAAAGGAATGGGGAAGGGTAAATGGGAAAGGCAAAGATAAGTACTAGGGACTAAGTGGGAGCAAACTCCATGCATTTATAATTAGGTCAAAATAAATCCTAATATTATGTATGACCATTATGTTCCAATAAAAAAATGAAGAGTGAGTTCAGAAGTGAATTCACATAATTAGGATCAATTGATATTTTTATTTGTTATTCTTAGATATACATGACAATATAGTATTTTTTTACATATTAAACCTACCTGGAGTGCATTCCAGTTAGAATCCCATTCTTGTGGTTGTACATAATGTGGAGATAAACTAGTCCTGTGTTCATATACAAGCAAAGGAAAGTTATGTGTGATTCATTCTATTGTCTTTCCTATCCCTAACCCCCCTCCCTTCCCTTTATTCCCCTTTGTCGAATCCAACAAATTTCTATAACTCCCCTCCCAACCCAATCTTGTTGTGGGTTAGCATCCACATATTAGAGAGAAAATTTAGCCTTTGGTTTTGTGGGATTGGCTTATTTCACTTAGCATGATAGCTTTCAGTTCTATCCATTTGCCAGCAAATGCCATAATTTCATTCTTCTTTATGGCTGAGAAATATTCCATTGTGTATATATACCACATCCTTTATCCATTCATCTGTTTAAGTGCACCTAGATTGTTTCCATAACTTGACTATTGTGAACTGAACTGCTATAAACATTAAAGTGGCTGCATCACTGCTATATGCTGATTTTAAGTCCTTTAGGAATAAACCCAGGAGTAGGATGAGTGGTTCAAATAGTGGTTGCATCCCAAGTTTTCTAAGGAATCTCCATACTGCTTTCCAGAGTGGCTGCACCAATGTACTAGCAACGTATGAGTCAATCTTTTTCCCCATATAATCACCAACTGTTGAGGGCCACAGCCGAGTCGGGATGACACATGGCATTTTTGCCAGAAGTAGTGGTTGAGAGGTGATGCCAGCGAGCCATTAAGATGATGACTTTTGAGTTCTCGTGGAGTTCCCGTTGAGTTCCGGTTGAGCTCTCGCGGGGATTCCTGAAGAGTTCACGTTGGTTGGTGAAGTTCCGGTGGTGGGAATTCCGGTTGGTGTGGATGTGTTCCTGGAGGAGCCGCGTGGGTGGCGTTCGGGAGAGTTCCCGGGGAGTGTGCTGGTGGAGTTCAGAAATAAAGTTTGTTCCTGCTTCAGTGGCTCGTGATTTGTGCCCAGCCAGACTGCGGCATTTTGTGGCCCATACGAGGATGCCTGAAGCTCGGAGGTAAGTGAAATTGCTCGCCCCTGAGGGAAGGTAAGAGAATGGGTGGCCATTTCAAAAAACAATGTGTTCTTGTTTGATTTGTTTTGTTTTTGTTTCAAGCTGCCTATCCCTAGAACTTTCTCAGGCAAACTGGGAAAAATGGTTGGCTCAAGGTTTGAAGTTGTTCGGCCCTGAGGAAGAAACAGAGATAGACCACAAAAATACATTTCAAGAAAATAGGAAAATTGATACAACGATTTTTGTTCCGTTTTTGTTTCATTCTGTTTCGGTTTTGTTTTGTGTTATCTTGTTGGATTGCGTTATCTTTATAGTAGATTAGAAATTAGTAAAAAACAAACGGAAAGAGTGTTAAGTAAATTGTTAGAGGTCCAGACCATGGAGAAAGACATTTTAGATCAAGTAAAAGAGAAGGTCTCTCGAGCTAGTCAGACAGAGGAAGAAAATTTAAAGGAAAAGGGGCTATTAGGGAAAAAGCTACAACAGGAGGCTGCTACTAACACTGTTCTATCACCACAGGGCATAATTCAACCAACAGCTCCACCTATGGAGACAGCTCAATGGCCCTCAACCCCTGTAATTGATAGATGGGATCCTGAGACAGGACCTCAAAGATTAGCATGCCCTGTACTTGAGCAGGCAGGAGGGCAGCGAATTCACCATGCTTTAGATTTCAAAACAATGAAGCAGTTAAAGGAGGCTGTAACAACCTATGGTCCCCAAGCACCCTTCACTATAAGCATGGTCGAATCCATTACCAACTTGGACATGACGCCAGCAGACTGGGCTAGCATGTGTAAATCTGTGCTAAATGGAGGACAATATTTGTTATGGAAGGTTGCCAATGAGGAATTTTGCACGGAGACGGCTAGGCGAAATGCAGCAGCCGGTTACCCTCAAAGAAATCTAGATATGTTGTTAGGAAAAGGACCTTATGAGGGTCAACAGCAACAAATTCAATATGACCCTGCTATATATTCACAAATTGCTGCAGATGCAGCTAGGGCATGGAAGACTTTACAAGGACATGGAGATTTACAAGGTCAATTATCTAAGATAATACAAGGAGCTAATGAACCTTACACTGAATTTGTAGATAGGCTTATTCAAACAGCTACCAGAGTTTTGGAGGACACAGAACAAGCAATGACATTAAGTAAACAGCTAGCCTTTGAGCAAGCAAACAGATGGTGCAAGGAGGCCATTAGACCATAGAAACATGGAGATTTAAACACATATATTAAATTATGTAGAGACATTAATGAACAAGGGCAAGTCTTGGCAACTGCAGTACAACAGGCTTTAGATGCCAGGCCGAAAACATGCTACAATTGTGAACAAACAGGACATTTTAAAAGGAGTTGCCCCATAGGAGGAGGGTTTAACAAAGCTAGGTATCAATGGAGTAGAATACCGGGTATTTGCCCATGATGCCGTAGAGGGGGCTAATGAATGCCATTCTCAAACCACCATAGAGGACACTCCGTTATCAAAAAACGGAAAAGGACCAGGTGTTTACCCACAATATCATGGATAAAGGCATCGGGCTCCATTGCCAAAAAAAGGGACAGGGGGGGCCCAATGCTCCAGGGCCCACGACCACAAATATATGGGGCACAGGAGGAACCCAGCAACACCATGGAGGAACCCAGCAACACCATCAGGGTAGTGCCCCGGACACATTATCCATCAGATCTCTCATCAGACGAACCAGAGGGAGCGCAGGGTTGTACATCTGCACCTCCGCCAGAGCAGTACTAACTCCAGAGATGAGAGTTCAAATCATTCCCACAGGGATAAAAGAGCCTCTTCCCCAAGGAACAGTAGGCTTATTATTGGGACGCAGTTCTTCTACTCTAAAAGGACTTATGATAAGTCCTGGGGTAATTGATCCCGATTATGAAGGTGAAATAAAAATTATAGCTAGTTCTCCAAGAGATGTATATCAGTAATTTCACCAGGAGATAGAATAGCACAGTTATTAATAGTACCCAGCCTGCATGATAAATTTTCCAGCCGTACTATAGAAAGAGGTTCCAGGGGATTAGGATCCACAGGTGTAATTGGGCTATGCTGTCTTTAAATTTAGATTCTTGCCCAATGATAAAACTAAATATTCAAGGATATGAATTTAATGGGCTACTGGACACAGGTGCAGACCTTAGCAGCATCTCTCGTCAAGAGTGGCCAAAACACTGGCCATTACAACAAGCCACTCAAACTCTTCAAGGCCTAGGAGTGGCGACTAATCCCCATAGAAGTGCAATGGTATTAGATTGGAAGGATCCTGAAGGATGTGAAGGAACTATATAGCCATATGTATTGGATCATCGTCCTATAAATTTATGGGGATGAGATGTCCTAGATCAATTAGGTTTGACATTAACAAATAACATCAATTCAAATGCGCCCACTATTAGGGCTAGACAAGGTTTTAGGAAAGAAAAAAGATTAGGAGAACAAGAACCAGGTATAGCAGCACCAATACAAATAGATAGACATGGATTGGGTTTGCAGAAGGGGTCACTGAGACAATAAAAATTACTTGGAAATCAGAAAGGAAATCAGAAAGACCAGTATGGGTTCCTCAGTGGCCCCTGACTAAAGAAAAGATACAAGNCCAGAATTTGGAAAATTAAAATATTTGCATGTTACAGTTGATACTTCTTCTGGATTTTTGATAGGCTCCCTCCATGCCGGAGAAAAAACTAAAGATATTATAGCTCATTGCTTACAAAATTTTGCCACTGTGGGCGTTCCAAAACAGTTAAAAACAGATAATGCCCCTGGCTATACCGCTACCTCTTTTAAACAATTTTGCTCATCATTTGGCATTACTCACATAACAGGAATTCCATACAATCCACAGGGACAAGGCATAGTTAAAAGAGCTCATCAAACTATTAAAATGTACTTATTAAAGCAAAAAGAGAGAATTGGAAAGGGGTATATATCCCCCAAAGGTAAACTTAAAATAACCCTTTTTACTCTAAACTTTTTAAATTTGGATTAATCAGGCATTAGTGCTGCAGAAAGGCATATGTATCCAAAAAATGTACATAAGCCCAAGGTACTTTGGAAGGATATTCTAACAGGACAATGGAAAGGTCCTGACCCAGTGATTGTCTGGAGTTGAGGTTCTGTTTGTGTGTTTCCACAGGGAGAACAGAGCCGATCTGGATTCCAGAGAGACTAACTAAAGCAATTTCTACAGACCAAAAAGAAGATGATTTGACTCAAATCCATAACAGCTGATATCCTTACATCTGCGACAGTGATTCTCCCACACCTGGAGGCTATGAATAATGAACACCATTAAGGCCTATTTCAAATGCAATAAAAACCTTGGGGCTTGCTTGTGGGAATACCTTCAGACCCATATGCAAGTTACAGGAAAAAGGATGGGATATCCAAAGAGTCAAACCCAAGTGGTAACCAGGATGCTTTTTTTCAGTATCTATTTTATTATTGCCTTTTCCCACATCATAAAGTTTTATTTTATTTTTTGAGCTCATACAGACCTAGGTTAATGTTTTTCTGATCAGTTCTATTTTTTGACTGTAGAGTTTTAAACACTGCAATGGAGATTTCACCTGTAAAAAGCTACAAGGCTTTTACTATTGTCTTATGTGTTGTATGTTATGTGTGCACACTTCTGTTTTGTGTTGTATGTCTGTATGTGCATATGTCATATATCATATATGAGGAGCTCTCATGAAAAAATGGATCCAAATATTTTTTTTATTCACGTGATTTAAATGGTTTAATTTAAATTGGGTAAACAGCTGTTGAGGATTGTTTTAATATGTGAACAAAAAAGGAGGTTAACAGATCTGTTTGTTTACTTTCACCTTTCCTTTTCATTATACTTAATAATTCTGTTCAGGATAATACAAATTGTTCAGAAAATTGTTTTCTTAGTACCTGTTAGAATGTTACATAATTTTTGTTTTTTTAGCCATCATTGCCAGAATTCCTATCTTCATCCCAGTGCCGGTGTAGACAAAGATAAAACCAAACTACAGCTTCTTCAATAGCTATCACAGTAAATTGTATAAACTGATGCATCAATGGATAATAACTCAACAAGTGATGCTCAATCAAGTAGTCGATTTATATTGGGAGGAAATGGACATATTGATGGATTCCTCTGCTTTGAACTGCTTGCAGAACTTGCCTGGACTATGTATCACTTGTATGCATTGTGAACTATCTATTGGTGCAGCAAATTGTGGTAGTGCTGGCGTATCTTTGCAGATGGTGTCATTGGTGGTACAATTTTTCCAAAAAGAGCCGTCATTTGACTTGGTGTCGTGGCATTTTGCATCCTCCTCCCTTCTGCTAGTGATGGTCTAAAATTTGGGGGCCAACAGAGGTGAGGCAACGAACCTCACCCCCCCACTGCCACCAAGGCCAAATTTGGGGGCCAACAGAGGTGAGGCACGAACCTCACCCCACCACTGGTGCAAGGCCTATCCACAAGTATGGCTGTATGATGGACCGGTAGTCAGTGACGGTTAAGATCCAACTGCAGTGGTACCAACCTAAGACAGGAGGCTGATGCCTTGAGGTCAGCTCATCTGATGACAGGTAAGAACCATATGTAGTATTGGACAACCTAACAGGCATGGTCCCTAAGCCACATGCTGTTGTTTAATTAAACAGAAGGGGGGAGATGTTGAGGGCCACAGCCAAGTCGGGATGACACATGGCATTTTTGCCAGAAGTAGTGGTTGAGAGGTGACGCCAGCGAGCCATTAAGATGATGACTTTTGAGTTCTCGTGGAGTTCCTGTTGAGTTCCGGTTGAGCTCTCGCGGGGATTCCTGAAGAGTTCACGTTGGTTGGTGAAGTTCCGGTGGTGGGAGTTCCGGCTGGTGTGGGTGTGTTCCTGGAGGAGCCGCGTGGGTGGCTTTCGGGAGAGTTTCCGGGGAGTGTGCTGGTGGAGTTCAGAAATAAAGTTTGTTTTTGCTTGAGTGGCTCGTGATTTGTGCCCAGCCAGACTGCGGCAACCAACATTTATTGTTCCTTGTATTCTTTTATTAAAAAATATTTACTTTTTAGTTGTAGTTGAACACAATATCTTTATTTATTTTTATGTAGTGCTGTGGATCAAACCCAGGGCCTCACAGGTGCTAGGCAAGAGCTCTACCACTGAGCCACAACCTCAGCCCTGTTCCTTGTATTCTTGATAATTGCCATTCTGACTGGAGTGAGATGGAATCTCAGTGTAGTTTTTAATTTGCATTTCTCTAATTGCTAGAGATGGTGAACATTTTTTCTTATATTTCTTGGCCATTCATATTTCTTCTTCTGTGAAGTGGCTGCTCTATTCCTTTGCCCATTTATTAACTGGGTTATTGGGAGGGCGGTTGGTGTTAAGTTAATTTTGAGTTCTTGATATATTCTAGAGACTAAGGCTCTGAGATGCAAAGATTTTCCCCTATAGATTCTCTGTTCATTATTTTTATTGTTTTCTTCGCTGTGCAGGGGCTTTGATGCCATCCCATTTATTGATTCTTGGTTTTATTGCACTTTACGAGTCTTTTGGGGAAGTCTGTTTCTGAGCCAACATGATGCAGAGTTGGGCCTACTTTTTCTTCTAGTAGGTGCAGGGTCTCTGATCTAATGCCTAGGTCACTTCTCTTGCTAAAGATTGTTTTGGATATTCTGGCCTCTTATTTTTCCAAATAAATTTCATAACTTTTTTATCTATTAAGAATGTTGCTTAGGGCCTGAAGTTGCCAGCAGTAGAGCACTCACCTAGCATGTGCAAGATGCTGGGTTCGATCCTCAGAACCACATAAAAATAAATAAATAAAATAAAGATATTGTGCCCAACTACAACTAAAAAAATATTTTTAAAAAGAGTGTCACTGAGGGGCTCAGGTTGTGGCTCAGTGGTAGAGCACTTACCTCACACCAGTGAGGCACTGGGTTCAATCCTCAGCACCACATAAAATGAATAACAAGTAAACAAAATAAAGGTATTGTGTCAATTTACAACTAAAAAACATTTTAAAAAAAGAATGTCACTGGGATTTTAATAGGAATTGCATTAACTTGATATAGCGCTTCTGGTGATAGGACCATTTTGACAATATTAATTCTGTCTCTCCAAGAACATGGAAGATCTTTCCATTTTATAAATCTTCTTCAATTTCATTCTTTAGTATTCTATAGTTTTCATTGTAGAGGTCTTTCACCTCTTTTGTTATATTGATTCCCAAGTATTTTATTTTATTTTATTGAGGCTATTGTGAATGTAATAGTTTTCCTGATTTCTCTTTCAGCTGATTCATCATTGGTGTATAGAAACACAATTGATTTATTTTTTTAATTGTTATACCTTTATTTTGTTTTTTTTAATGTGGTGCTGAGAATCGAACCCAGTGCCTCACGCATGCTAGGCAAATGCGCTATCACTTGAGCCACATCCCCAGCCTCAACACAATGATTTATGGTTGTTAATTTTATATACTGCTACTTTGCTAACTTCATTTATGAGTTCAAGAAGCTTTATAATGGTGGTTTTCAGGTCTTCTAAATATACAATCGTGTCATCTGCAAATAGGGATAGCCTGAGCTCTTCTTATTTGTACCCTTTATTTCTTTTATGTAATTGTTCCGGCTAGGGTTTCAAGGACTGAATTGAATAGGAGTGGTGAAAGAAGGCATCCCTATCTTGTTCCAGGTTTTAGAGGGAATGCTTTCAAATTTTCCCCACTCGGAATGATGCTGACTTTGGGTTTAAATTACATAGCTTTTATAATGCTGAGGTGTGCTCCTACTCTCTCTAGTTTTTCTAATGTTTTGAGCATGAATGGATGTTGAATTTTGTCAAATACTTTTTTTGCATCTATTAAGGTAATCATGTGATTCTGTCTTTAAGTCTAATGGTGAATTATGTTCATTGATTTCCATATGTTGAACCAACCTTGCATTCCTGGAATGAACCCTAGTTGGTCATGGTGCACTATCATTTTCATGTGTTTTTGTATGCATTTTGCCAGTTTTTATTGAGAATTTTTACATCAGTGTTCACCAGTGATACTGGTCTAAAATTTTCTTTCCTTGAGGTGTCTTTATCTAGTTTGGGTATCAGGGTGATACTAGCTTCATAGAATGAGTTTGGAAGGGTTCCCACCTTTTCTATTTTAGGAATAATTTGAGGAGGATTAGTATAAATTCTTTTTGAAGTTTTGGAAGAAGTCGGATGAGAATTCATCTGGCCCTAGGCTTTTCTTTGTTGGTAGGCTTCTAATGGAGTCTTCAATTTCATTGTTTGAAATTGATCTTTTTAAATTTTCTATGTCCTCCTGATTCTGTTTGGGTAGGTCATATGTCTCTAGAAATCTGTCAATGTCTTCAAGATTTTCTCTTTTGCTGCATTATTAATTTTTAATTATCATCTGTACTTCAGTAGTGTCTGTGATGACATTCCCTTTTTCACCACAAATTTTAGTGATTTGAGTTTTGTCTTTTTCTTCGTTAGCTTGACTAAGTGTTTATGAATTTTATTTATTTTTTCAAAGAACAAGTTTTTTGTTTCATCAAGTTTTTGAATATTTTTGTTTCAATTTCATTGACTTCAACTCCCTTTTTTTTTTTTTTTTTTTTGGTCATTGTGTATAGATAGCATACCTCTATTTCATTTGTTTATTTTTATGTAGTGCTAAGGATCAAACCCAGTGACTCACACATGTTAGGCAAGTACCCTGCCACTGAGCTACAACCCAGCCCCTCAGCTCTGGTTTTTATTTTTTATTTTTATTTTTGTATTATACATTTAGTATATACATCAGTGTCTCTTAATGATACTAATAGTTCATTTGATTCTCTGAAGCACAGGTTTTGGAGGTATTTCATATATACTTTTCATTCCATGTAATTATTTTTCTTTCTTTTTAATTTTTATTGTTGATTGTTCAAAACATTACATAGTTCTTGACATATCATATTTCACACTTTGATTCAAGTGGGTTATGAACTCCCATTTTTACCCCGTATACAGACTGCAGAATCACATCGGTTACACATCCACTGATTTACATATTGCCATACTAGTGTCTGCTGTATTCTGCTGCCTTTCCTATCCTCTACTATCCCCCTTCCCTCCCCTCCCTTCCCCTATTCTCTCTCTACCCCATCTACTGTAATTCATTTCTCCCCCTTGTTTTTTTTTTCCCTTTCCCCTCACTTCCTCTTGTAACCTCTGGTTTTTATTACTTCCTGTCCTCTACTGCTTTTGGTGTTGATCTGTTCTTTTTCTAGGACTTTGATATATAATATTAGGTTATTTATTTAATAACTGCCTATTCCTTTAAAAAATGCATTCAGTACAATAAACTTTCCTCTCAGAACTGCCTTCATATTTTCCCAGAAATTTTGATAACTTGGGTCACTATGCTCATTTACCTCTAAGTATTCTTTTTATTATCCCTGATTTCTTCTACTAACAATTGGTCATTCAATAGCATGTTGTTTATAGTCTGCCAGTGTTAGAGTAGCTTCTATTTTTTATTTTATTGTTGATTCCTAATTTCATTCCTTTATGATCTAATAGAATGCAAGGTATTTTCCTTATTTTTTATTTTTCTTAAGAGTCACTTTGTGCCCAAAGATATGGTCTATTTTAGAGAAGGAACCATGTGCTGCTGAGAAGAAAGTATATTCCGTCTTTGATAGATGAGATATTCTATATATGCCTGTTAAGTCTAAATTATTACTTGCATTTTTTAGTTCTAGCTTCTTTATTTAGCTTTTGTTTGGAGGGTCTATCCAGTAGTGATAGAGGTATGTTGAAGTCACCCCATATTATTGTGTTGTGGTCTATTTGATTCTTGAAATTGAGAAGGGTTTCTTTTTTTTATGTACATAGATGTTCCCTTGTGTGGGGCATAAACATTTACAATTGTTTTGTCTTGTTGATGTATAATTCCTTTAAGCAGTATGAAATGTCCTTCATTATCCCTTCTGATTAACTTTGGCTTAAAGTCTACTTTATCTGATATAAGGATAGAAATCTCTACATGTTTACAAGACCAGGTGAGTGATATATATTTCCCATCCTTTCACCTTCAGTCAGTGGATGTCTTTGCCTATGAGGTGAGCTTCTTGGAAACCACATATTTTGGAGACTTGTTTTTTAAACCAACCTGCCAATCTATGTCTTTTGATGGCCAGTTACATTCAATGTTAATATTGAGATATGGAAGATGGCTGCGAATAGAGTGCATCACACCCCGTGTACCGCGCCACTGCGCAGGTGAATAAAGAGTTAGAACAACAAAAAACTATCTTGTTAGGAACTTACAGAAAAATGGGGGTGCACCGAAACCTAGAGGAAGGATTTCCAGCACCTAGGTCTGGTAATAGAGTCTCAAAAACGAGCCAACTGTGCGACCGGAGATCCGGGCTGACGGATCCCCGCAGCCCGCCCCGTGGTTATAGACGGCGGGGCGCCGCCGAGAAGCGACCAGCAAGCAGAGAGAAACGTTGCTGCGGATTCTCTGGAATCCTGCCGGCTGAGCCGACACTGAGCCGCGGGCTGAGTTCGGGATTTCAGATGGGGAAGGAAGCGGTACAGTTCTATCCCCCACAACGAAAAATCCACCAAGGAAACCAGCGGCCACCATCTTGGAGAGCTGAAGTAACCACCGCCACTCTCCAACAGATTGCAACAATAAAACAGGTGTGTGTTACTCAGCTCATCTCCCATACAGTGGGGAATTCACATAAAATCTCTCCTAGGCTTTTCAGGGGAGGGATTATCAGAGCGAGCCTGCATAAAGATGCGGGGAAAACTAGAGACACCTGACCTTCAACTCCCCCTCCCATCAGCGGCGAAAACGAAACCTGTCTTGCCAGCGCTGGGGGAGGGGCAAGCAGAAAAAATCAAAACAATAGAGTGCCGGGGTTCCCAATAGTCACCCTCCACACCCAACAAACGGCAGGCCAAGAGTACAGTTTGAACTCCCGAAAGGCATCACTCAGGGGAAATCTGGTCTAGCAGGTGAAACCAGGACTAGCAGGAGAAACCAGGGGACTAGAGGGCAGGCCCTCGCGACTGGACAGCCCACCCGCTGCCCGCGTGACCAGCAACCGACCACGAAACTGGGCAGCTGGAGACCGCCCCCCCGCTGGCGACTGATCGCCCGCCGGCTGCCCGCGCAACTGGGCAGCTGGAGACCGCCCGCCCGCAGACGACCTACCGCGCGACTG
>NW_026000240.1:34334434-34364938 GCF_001458135.2 Marmota marmota marmota
TTCAATAGATGAATGGATAAAAAAAATGTGGCATCTATACACAATGGAGTATTACACAGCACTAAAAAATGACAAAATCATAGAATTTGCAGGGAAATGGATGGCATTAGAGCAGATTATGCTAAGCGAAGCTAGCCAATCCTTAAAAAACAAATGCCAAATGTCTTCTTTGATATAAAGAGAGCAACTAAGAACAGAACAGGGAGGAAGAGCATGAGGAAAAGATTAACATTAAACAGAGACGAGTGGGGGGAGAGAAAGGGAGAGAGAAGAGAAAGCATATGGAAATGGTAGGAGACCCTCAATATTACACAAAATTACATATAAGAGGTTGTGAGGGGAAATGGGGGGGGAGAACAAGGGAGAGAATTGAACAACAGCAGATGAGGTAGAGAGGGAAGATGGGAGGGGAGGGGAGGGGGGATAGTAGGGGATAGGAAAGGTAGCAGAATACAACAGTCACTAATATGCCATTATGTAAAAATGTGAGTGTGTAACCGATGTGATTCTGCAATTTGTATTTGGGGTAAAAATGGGAGTTCATAACCCACTTGAGTCAAATGTATGAAAGATGATATATCATGAGCTTTGTAATGTTTTGAACAACCAATAAAAAAAATATTGAGATATGATTTCTATTCCCTGACATTTTGATTTATTTGTGGGTTTTAACTTAATTTCTCCTTTGACTGACTGTTCTTCTAGTGTAGTTTCTCCCTTTGCTGGTTTTCATTTTTCATTTCTTCTTCATGAAATATTTTATTGATTATGTTCTGTAGAGCACCAAGCCTTCTACTTGTAAATTCTTTTCACTTTTGTTTATCATGAAAGATTTTCATTTTGTCTTTAATTTTGAAGCTTAATTTTGCTGGCTATTCTTGTTTGGCATGCATTTTCTTTCAGAGCTTGGTATATATTCCAAGACCTCCTAGCTTTGAAGGTCTGGGTTGAGAAATCAGCTGAGATCTGGATTGGTTTCCCTTTAAATCTTCCCTGTCACTTTTATTAGGCAGCCTTTAATATTTTATCCTTATTATGGATGTTAGGCATTTTCAAAATAATGTGCCTTGGTGTGGGTCTGTTATAATTTTGTATATTTGGGTTTCTGTAAGCATTCTGTATTTGATTTTTCCATTCATTATTTAGGTTTGGGAAAATTTCTGATATTATTTCACTGAAAATTTGGCGCATTTCTTTGATTTGTATCTCTGAGCCTTCATTCATCCTGAAAAAAACTTAAGTTTGGTTTTTTCATGTTATCCCATATTTCTTGGAAGTTCTGTTCATGTCCTTCTAACATCTTTTCTCCATTGTCAACTTTATTTTCAAATTATATATTTTGTCTTCATTGCCTGAAGTTCTATCTACCAAGTGGTCTAGTCTGTTGTTGATGCTAATAAAATTTCTAATTTGGTTTACTGATTCCTTCATTTCAAGGATTTCTGACTGATTTTTCATCAGCATCTCTATCTCCTTATTGAAATAATCTTTCACTTCTTGTATTTTCTCTGACTTCATTTTTTAATGATTTTACTTATTAATTTTGCATTATAATTCTTAATACACTATTATACAATAATTTATCATATCTCTGATATATATATAAGGTATGTTGACACCAAATTCACATCCTCATACATGTATTTTGTATAATGATGAGAGTCTCCTTTCACCATCCATGCTATTCCCCTTCTCCCTTCTTTTCCCTCCCACCCCTATTCCCTATCTAGAGGTAATCTTCCTGACTTCATTTCTTACATCCTCTTTTATCTTGTAGATCAGTTTAACCATGAACTCTGAATTCCATCTCTGACATTCCTCCACTGTGGTGTCAGTGAACTCTACTGTTGAGGTATTCTGTGTTATTTGAGATAGCTTGTTCTCTGGTATTTTCATATTGTTGTGTGTCTACCCATCTTTCTGGATGCATCTGATGCTGTAGAGTTTCTATCTTATGACCATATAGTGTCCTTATGTTACTTGTACCTCACATATGTAGGGAGCCAATGATAGCAACAATCTATGCAAACAGTATATAGTAGTAGACTAGGTCCTTAGTTCCTATTTTTTATATCTAGTATTAACTGGTACAATATGTAGAAATAGTAAGATCATCAATTTCCATCAGTAAAAATAGTATATAATCATGCATTGTATCTGTCTTAAAATCAAACAATAAGTGTTATCTATGACTTCTACATTATTTCTATGACATTGGTGTTAGGTGTAGATATATAACTCAATATTAAGAAGTCTCAAGGCCAGGTGCAGTGCACACCTGTAATCCCAACGGCTAGGGAGGCTGAAGCAGGAGAATCTTGAGTTCAAAGGCAGCCTCAGAAAAAGTGAGGCACTAAACAACTCAGTGAGACCCTCTCTCTAAATAAAATATAAAACAGGGCTGCAGATGTGGCTCAGTGGGTGCACACCCCTAAGTTCAATCCCCTGGTACCCCCCACACACGCTGAAAAAAAGAAGTAGTCATAGTTAGGATAGAGTTGAGTATGAGGAAAGAAGAAGAGATTGGAGATTAGAAAAGTGTTTGTAATTTCAAGGATTGAATATGGCAGATGCAGTGATAACTTAGGATATGTTGTTAATGTGAAAGGGGAAGAAAAACAGAAGAATATAAAGATGGAGAGAGAGAATGAAATTGGTGTCAACAATGTAAAAAGGAGAGAGGAAGATAAGAGAGACAGAGTAGTGGCAAAGATGAACAAAACAAAATATGCTAATCAAAACCCTAACCCTCAAAATACAGAGCATGGTAAAATAACACCATCCCCCCCCACAAAAAAAAAAAGAAAAATTGAAGAAAGATAAAAAAAGAAAGAAAGAAAGCCTAGAAATGAGGAGAGAGAAACAAATAAGTGTCCTTGAATCAATCAATACACATTCAAATAAAACAAAAACCCAACATAGAAAACCAAAAACGAAAAACAAAACAGAACTACAACAAACAACAACAAAAATCTTAGTGAAATGTTAAGAAATTAAGGCGTCATTTCCACTATAGTGGACAAATAGTGTACATATTCACACTCTGTGCCCACCTGATTTTCTTTTCCTTTCTTCTTGAGGTTTGAATTAAGTATGGGAATAAGGACCATGGGTTGTCATGTCCTTCCTTTTTATTGTGTTGCTCACCAATTGAAGGTTAGGGTTTAAGACTTCCCAATTTTCCTTCTTGAGAGATTGGTGAGGGCAGGCTGGGCTGTAGGCATGCTGACCAAGCTGAGTTGTGGGTGGACAGTGAAGCAGCTGGTCTCATCCAGGGCCCAGCTGGCCTGGGCCTGGTGGATCAGTGTTAGGCATTGGGTCCTGCTGGCCACTGGTCAAGCTTGTGCTAGCCAGGCAGGTCTAGCAGTGAAGTGGTCTGTGAGGCAAATTGGGTCCCATCCACATTCAGGGTCCCAGGTGGCCTAAGCCTGGTATTCAGGACAAGGAGCTGGATTCAGCAAGCCAGCAGTGAAGCTGTGTGCTGGGCCAGACAGGTCTGGCAGAGAATTGGTGTGGGGGGCAAGCTGTTTTGGGGGCGGGTAGCAAAGCAGCTGGCAATGTCCAGGGGGGCCCAGCTGGCTGGGCCAGTTGAATTGGGGCCTAGCTCTAGATCCTGTGGGCTCACGGCAAAGCTGTGTGCTGCAGGTCTGGTTGAAGCAGCGGTCTGACATCAGAATCAACTGATTTTTGACAAAGATGCCAATAGCACACCCAAGAGAAATAAGTCTCTTAAACAAATAGTATTGGAGAAACTGGGTAGTCATGAAATTACAACATTATCTCAAACCATATACAAAAATCAACTCAAAATAGATTAAATATTTGAATGTAAATACTGAAACTATAAAATTTACCCCAATAAAAGATGTGGGAAAAAAATTCCATAGCATTGGAATGGAATGATTCCAATGATTTTTTAATATGACCTCAAAAACACAGGCAATGAAATACAAAACAGACAAATGGGATTATATCAAAATAAAAAGATTCTGCACCACAAAGGAAACGAAGTGTGTGAAGAGCCAGGTGCAGTGGTGCACATCTCTACTCCCAGCAACTCAAGAGTCTGAGGCAGCAGGATAACAAGCTCAAGGCCACCCTCAGAAACTTAGAGAGGCACTAAGTAAGTTAGGGAGACCCTATCTCAAAATAAAAGGGTTGGGGATATTGTTCAGTGGTAAAGCACTCCTGGGTTCAATCCCCAATACCAAAAAAAAAAAAGTGTAAAGAGATAACCTTAAAAATAGGAGAAAATATTTGTAAACTAATAAACGTTTGATTTGATAAAGAGTTAATAGTCAACTACAAGAAACCAACCTGATTTTAAAATGGGCAAAGAGCTAGGCATGGTGGTACAAGCCTGAAATCCTAGCTACTTGGAAGACTGAGGTGGCAGAACCCAAGAGTTTGAGACCAGTCTGGGCAACATAGGGAGATTCTATCTCAATAGGAAATTAACAAATAAAAACAAAAATGGAAAAAGGAACTGAATATATATTTCTCAAAAGAAGACAGAAAAATGTCAAATATATATGTGAAAAATGCTCTCTGTCACTAATTGCCACAGAAATGCAAATTGAAATCATAATGAGATATCATAGAAACCTGTCTAAATGGTTCTTACCAAAAACACAAAAAATAAGGAGTGTTGGCAAGGATGTAAAATTGTTACACACTGGTAAGAATGTAAATCAGCACACCCATTGTGGCTATACAGTACAGAGATTCCTCAGAAAAAAACTAAAATTAGAACATCATATGATTCAGCCATCTCACTGCTGGGTATATATTCAAAGGAAATGAAATCAGCATGTTCAAGAAATATCTGCATTCACATGTTCACTACAATATTACTCACAGTGGCCAAGATGTGGAATTAACCTACCTGTATCAACAGATGAATGGATAGATAAAATTTGGTATATATACATAATGGGAAGAAGAAAGTCCTGACAACAATACACAGTTGAACCCAGAACACATTATGTTAAGTAAACTAAGCTAGGCACAGAAAACCAAATACCATATGATCTCATTTATGTGAAATCTGAAAAAGGAAAACTCATAGAAGTAGAAATAGAATACTGGTTACCAGCAGTAAGAAGCAGGCAATAACACGGGGAGGGGGACATAAGAGGAATAAATTCAAGAGATCAACTGTACAACATGATAATATTTAATAACAATGTACTGTATACTTAAAAATCTGAGAATAACTTTTGAGTGCTCTCACAAAAAGAGAAGAATATGTGGTAATACATACGATAATTACATTGATTCAGCCCTTCTACAGTATGTGTGTATATTTTAGGCTTTTTTGTATATTTTTTAATATATTTTAATTTGCACATATATAATTATACATAATATTAAGATTTGTTGTTACATATTTATACAGGCACATAATAGAACAATGTAATTTGGTCAATATTTCAAAATATGTTGTACACAAATACGTACAAATTTTGTCAATTAAATTTAAAACAATGGTAATTTAAAACCCACTATAATTTAAGAATGATTTCTTAAAAAGAAAACCTGAATCTATATATTGTAATGGCCCAACATACATCTGGAAAAACTGGTCCACTATGAAAACTCTGAGACATAACCTAGCAAAGCAAATGAACTAGTGAAGATAAAGAAAAAAATTTCTAACTAGTGAAGATTAAGAAAAAATCCTCAAGGCATCCAGGCAAGAAAATCAAATAAGGCAGCAAGAAAATTAAACCAACATCATAATTTTAAAAAATAAGGTAACAATAAAGCAGTTTTCATAATTTCATAGCAAAGTATGCCTCAAAGATTTTATGTTCAGCCAACTAACCTGTCTTTTAAGTATCAAGACTTGTTTTTAAATTTTAAACATAAAAGAAACCAGGGATTTCTTTATCCATGTCTCCTCTTCTTGAGCAACATATTGAAGGATGAGCCTCATCCAAACAATAGATAACTGGAGAAAGTTTGCCAAAACAAAAATCAGTGAAATTAACATATTTAATTGTATATCAAATAAAACACAGGTAAATATGAGGATGAACATGATACATAAATATTACCCGTTCTAACAAAATACAAATAATACATCTAAACATGAGAGGAAAAAAGAGAAAGGAAGAAAATTAAATTAGCTTATAATCCCTGAGTAACATGTAGAAATCAAAGGATAACACTGAAAAGTAATAAAGCACATAGTAAAAAGTTAAATAAAAAACAGGATATTATAGGCATTTGAAAAAAGTTAATATATAAATTTCTCTTTTTTTAATTTGGAAAAGATTAACACAAACAGTTTGACAAAAATATAAGCCTTCCTAAATACCTAAAAATTTGGAAAATAAAAGCACAAAAAAGATGTGGTCAAATAAATATAATTCACATAGTAATTTTATAAAATGACAGGGTTAAGACCAAACTTATCTACACATGTGAATGAATTTTACTTATCCATTAAAAAACAAAAATGGTCACTCTAGCTCATAGGACAAGACCCATCTACATTTGTATACAGGAGACACATCTAAAGCATAAGTGATTTCAAAAATGCGGAAACAAAGAGATTTTTCAGTCTATGAAATAATTCACATTAGTTTTTGTGTATGGCATGGAGTAGAAGTCAATATTCATCTTTCCATATGAATATGAAGTTCTTCTGCCACTATTTAAATAAAAAGTTTACCTATTTCCCATTTAATTACACTGGCACCTTTGTCAAAATAAGTTATATATGTATGCTCTTTATTTTGTTTAATTAATCAATATGTCTATCAGTATGTCACCAATACCATACTACCTTGATACAGAAAGTTTCAAAATCAGAGCATAAGCTCTCTGACACTATTCTTTCTAAACCCTATTCTGACTATTCTAAATCCATATAAATCTTAGAATCATATTACCAAATTCCACAACAATAAAATAAAGGCCTGCTAGAATGCTGACTGGAATTACAGTATTCAATCTTCCAACCTATAAACTTGTTATCTTACAACTTATTTAGATCTCTAATTCCTCAGCAATGTATTACTATGTTCACCTCCTACACATCCCACACATTTCATTATATTTATCTCTAGGTATTCAATATTGCTATTGTGAAACATGTTATGTAATTTTACCAACTGTTCATTAGAGGAACATAAAAATATAAAATTGATTTTATATATACTGGCATTGTTCTTAGACCCTGACAAACTCCATAATAGAATTCTAGGTATCTTTTTGTAGATTGTTCACAGTATTCTATGCACATAATCATGATCATTTATCTGGAGCAAAACAGGAGGGGGAACCTCTTCCAGTTTGCAGATTGGCCTAAGTTAGGGCACTTCTTCAATACTTTAACAAAATCACTTAGAATTCTGGCTCTGCCTTCACTTCCTGCTTACACATAGACTACAGATAAGCTGCTGGACTTTCCAAGGTCCCTGGCTTTCTGTACCTCAAGAAATCAGTCTAATCCAGTTTCCGGTTTTCAGTAGGCTGCTACTATGCATAAACATAGTAATTAAAATATATTCCAGGATGATCTTTAGTGCCCTATCCTCAGCCTCTGGCACACCATAGCCAGGAACTCAGTGAAGACCCCATCATCAATCTCAAGGGGTTCCTCCTCACAATCCTCCTGCTCCACCTCATTCTTGGGCACATTTCCATACCATAGTCAGTGAAGGCCCAATGTAAAATAATTGGCAGGTGGGTGTAAACTCATCTTGAGACTGGGGGCCCTGGAGATTCTGATCAATTAAAGGTTCATAAAAAGTTCAGCTGGTTTCTCTACCCTATCTATCGCAGGTTCTTACCTTCTCCCACCATTCACACTGGGATCAAAGAAGCTGGCCATGGTATCTCTTGTTCTAGGAAATATCTGTGCCTTTCTATAATTTAATACATTCTGCAGTACAACTCAGTAATAAAATAAAAACTATTGATATACATGACGTGAATGAATTTCAAAATAATTACGTTGAATAAAAGAAGCCAGATTAAAAATTAAATACATATTGTATGATTCCACTTGTATAGAATACTAGAAAATGCAAACTAATTTGTAGTTTGTAGTATAGCAGGGTTTGCCAAAGAATGGTCTGGAGAAAAGCAGAAGAGAAGTATTCAAACAGAACTAGGAAACTTAAGAGTAAGTAATATATTTGTTATCTTGATTGTGGTGATGGTATCATGGGTATATACATATTACAAAATATATTAAATGGTATACTCCAAGTATGTGCAAATTTATTGCATGTCAATTACACCTCAATAAAGATTTTTTAGAAGTGGAACAGCATTGATAAAAAGATACTGAGTGAAAGATGGTTGAAAAAGCAGTAATACTAATTATCAACAGACAAGAACTGTATAAATAAAATTATGAGTATTTCATCTTTTATTTTTAAAAAAATATAATGAACCCTCTTTTAAAAAGAACCACAAAGCAGAAGCATCCTGTAATCTTCCAACAGAGAGTGTTTTCTTTCCCTATATTTAAAGAAGGGACTAATGATCTTAACCCCATCAGGGATTGAGATGGTCATATCTGTGTGGCACATATTTGGTGATATATATACCATCACAGGAAAAAGAAGGTAAAACAACAAGAGATGATATAAAAATTGATGCACATTAAGAAAAAAGATGGGCTGGGGATGTGGCTCAAGTGGTAGCATGCTTGCCTGGCATGCGTGCGGCCTGGGTTCGATCCTCAGCACCACATACAAATAAAGATGTGTCCGCCGAGAACTAAAAATAAATATTTAAAAAATTCTAAAAAGAAAAAAGATGACAGAGTAAAGATAAACTGAACTTTCCAGCTGTTCCATAGTGCAGAATCAAAGCAGCTGGAGAAAAGTTACTCAGTGGGGTAGGTGACTGACAGAATTCAATATGGATAGTCAAGAGACTCCGAGAGACCCAAAAATTCTGGTCTTTGAAACAAGAGGGCAACAAAGAGTACATCAGCACCAACCTGCAGCAGTGGTAACACCAGAAAGGGTAACACAAAGAGAAAATAAAATAGACAAATGTGGCACAGAAACACGTGTAGAACAGAAAAGCAGTCTGAACTTAGCTTATCCAGGAGCTTTACACAGTGGGCCGGTGTTTGAGAAATGCTAGGAGTTTTGTGAGCAGACAGATGTTGCAGGGAACCATCTTGTGGAGGTTGTAACTAAGCTTACTGCTGTGGGAACCTGCAGAAAACATGGAGACTGCAGGAAAAAACATAGAGACTGCAGAAAACATGGCCACACTGTTCAGCTGGCACCTACCACATGGTATAGCATGGCCCTTGAGGAACATCACTGAATCAAGAACAGAAATTTTATGCAGTCAGATCCATGTTAGAGATACAAAAAGGGTGCAACCCACTTCCCTTTTTAATCTGGCTGCTCAGGTCAGGAAACGACATAGGTATGCATGATTGAATGTGGGGACAAGGCCTCAGAAGGCCAATCATCAGTGGTGAAGTATGTGGGACCTGCCATTTGCCCTCTACCCAGGATGTTTCATTGATCTACCTCAATAGTAGAACTCTTGGGAAGTAACCACGATTCAGATACATGGTAGAGATAGGCACTGGTCCAGCTCTAAAAGTGTGTCAATATAATCTGTCTGGAAAACAGTCCATTGGATAGAATGTCCTGTTCAGAGTGGGGTATCAGCTAATCCATCCACAACAAACTTCAGTAGATGCTACTTCCTATTCCATGCTACCTTGTACTAAAGGTAAGAAAGATGAGAGAGTCGTTTCAACCAGTTTCAGTCTCAGGCCACCATCAGGCAGCCTGTTGAGCAACACAAAAGGAGTAAGAGATTAATAACCCCCAGGCCTTGCTCCTTCTAAGGGATACACAGCCCAAGAAGATATAGAAAGAAGTGCATATTGGCATAGGTTGTGAAAATCCATTCTTCCCACAGCTTCCAACACCTCAGAGCAGACAATTTTTATTAGGATTTGTTGTTGTTGTTGTTGTTGTTGTTGAATGGGGTATTGGGGGGGGTGACTTTTTCCCTTTTTTCTCTTTTTTTAATCATTCTTTTGCTTATTATTTTTGCTTTGTTTGATTTTTAGGGATTTTGGAGGGAAAGTTGTTTTGAGTTTTGTTATTACTCTTCCTCTCTTTTCTTCTCTTAATATATACTCTTAATCTCTCTTTTTATTTTGTTTCCTTTTTATATTTTTCCCCTTCTTTATGGTATTTGTATGGTCTATGGTAGATGTACCTGGTTCATTGTTCTTCATTGTTGCTGTTGCTCATTTCCACCTTTATACTAGATGTTGGAGAACCAGAGCAACACCTCAACTTCATGGGGTAGACATGCCGCTGAGAAACTATACTCCTAGCCCAGCTAAGAGACAGTGCACACTGAGACACACACAACCCAACCCTGCTAAAATTTCAGCAAATACTTTAACACAAAGAATAGGAAAGATAAAACTCCCAGACAATGACCAGGCCCCAAGCAGACACAAGTAGGCATGGGTGGCTAACAACCTACACCTGGTCATCAGCTCCCACAGCAATAGCAGAGAGAATAACACAAACATAGTAGATATCATACCTATAAGGGGATTCAACACAGAATGCTCTAATATGCATTTAGGAGGTACAGTGTGAACAAGACTAAAGAGGTAATCACAGAGGGTATATCCCATATACTATACTTTCCACAAGACAATTGCCTGATTCACTAGAAGGACCCCACTCTTCTGACACCCACAAAGAAAGTGGGATCATCAGACTCACACACAGTACAAACTGTCAAAGTACACTAGTCATCACCTATTATGGTTTAGATATGAGGTATCCCCCAAAAATTCATGTATAAGACAATGCAAGAATGTTCACAGATAAAATTATTAGATTTTTAGAGCTTTAGTGGATTAATCCATTGATATGGATTAACTGGATGATAACTACAGGTAGGTAGGGTGTGACTGGAAGAAATAGGTCATTAGGGATAACTTATGGGGCTTATATCTTGTCTCTGTTTCCCAGTCACCATGGCTTGAGCTGCTTTCCCCTGCCATGCCCTTTCGCCATGATGTTCTGCCTCTTGTGGGCATAGAGTTATGAAGTCAGCCAACAATAGACAGAAACTCTGAATCTGTAAGCCAAAGTAAATTATTCCTATTTTACCACTGCTGATATCTATGTCATCATATTTTTCTCAAAATTATATAATGAGGGCTGGGGCTATAGCTCAGTGGCAGAGCACTTGCCTAGCATGTGTGAGGCACTGGGTTGGAACCTTAGCACCACATACAAATAAACAAATAAAATAAAGGCATGCTGTCCATCTACATCAAAAAAAAAATAAATATTAAAAAATTATATACTGGGGCTGGAATTATGGCTCATTGGTAGAGTGCTCGCCTAGCACGAGCGGGGCCCTGGGTTCGATCCTCAGCACCACATAAAAATAAAATAAAGGTATTGTGTCCAACTATAACTAAAAATATATTTTTAAAAATTATATAATGATTCAGATTTGAACAACAGTTAAACCTTTTCTCATTTGTTAGCTGAATGTATAATTGCATTCCTTGGAAGAAGAATGTATAATAATATTTTTTCATTGTTTAAGTAGATTTTTAATATTTGAAGCATAATTAAAATTAGAAATTTATCAAAAATAAATAAACTACTCCCCCTCTACATTGTTCTTGTCCAGTCTTTTGGTCACAATGACACAAAGCTGACTAAAGGACCACCAAAGTAGTAGAAGGGAAACTACTATAAAACCCACTTGGAGGTATATTCAACAATCCAACATCCAAGGAAACATCCTTAAGAGAAGGCTATGACCTAAAAAGGCTCTCACACAATAGTGGAAGAGAAACCTAACCAAAATAATAAGCAAATCTAAACAGAGAAATACAAGAAATATAAGAAAAGTGTCATGTTGCCACATGACACTTCCTAAGGTTCATAATTTGCGAGCAACTGACTTCAAAGATATTGATGTGGAGACCCATGCAGAAGCCTAGGCCAAAGTTAGACACAGGACTGCCTGCAACTACTAGCAGACCCATGCCAAAGCCCAGGCTCAGGCCTCAGACCGCCCCTGCCAACCCACTGGGGAGCCCAGGCCTAGCCCACCTCCATCTTGGGACACTGCAGCTATTGCCATAGCCCTCCCCACGCAGTAACCTCCACCTTGGGACAACAGATAGGGCCTGGAGGCAGCTGCATCTCCAAACAGGCAGAATACAAAAGATTAAAAAGGCATTTTACATAACAGCACTATGAAAATACAACTCTATACAAACAATTGGGTATAACATAGATGAAATAGACAAAGTTCTGCAAACACAAAATCTACCAACACAGAATCATAAAGAAATTTTTAAAAATCTAAACATTATCCATTAAAAAAAAAAAAAAAAAGATTGATGGGGCTGGGGATGTGGCTCAAGTGGCAGCGTGCTCACCTATCATATGTGAGGCACTGGGTTCAATTCTCAGCACCACATAAATTTAAAATAAAGATATTGTGTCCAACTAAAAATTTTTTAAAAATAAATATTTAAAAAAAGACCAAAAAAAAATCAAAATCCTCCATAGGGGGAATAGCTCTGGATCTGATGCCTTCAATGGTGAATCCTACCACACATTTCAAAAACACCAGATCTTCACAAACTCCCCCCAAAAATGAAGAGCGGGTTTCCTAACTCCTACATCAACACTTCCCTGGCACCAAAGCCAAAGACTTAACAAGAAAATTATAGATCAATATCTATCATGAATATTACTAGCATTTTGTCGAGGATTTCTGCATCAAACATAATTCAGCAACATATAAAATAGATTACACAATATCACCAAGTTGTTCTAGTCAGCTTTTTCACACCTGTGAAGAAAGGACCCAACCAGAACAACTATAGAGGAGGAAAAGTTTATTTGGGGGCTCACAATCTCAGAGGTCTCAATCCATAGACAGCTGGCTCTATTCCTTCCGGTTCAAGGTAGAGGAGTGTGGTGGAAGGAAGCGGCTCACATGGCCATGAGGAAGCAGAGAGAAAGAATAGACTCAGATCATGCCCCCAATGACCCACCTCTTCTAGTCACACTCTACCCATCTTCAGTTACCACTCAATACCGTAAGGGGATTAATGCAGTGATTAGGTTAAGGATCTCAAAACCCAATGATTTCACCTCTGAATGTTCTTGCATTACCTCACACATGAGCTTTAGGAGGACACCCCCCATCCACACCATAACACAGCAGAATTTATTCCTGGAATATTCAAGATAAGGTTCAACATATGAAAAATAATCAAAGTTGGGGCTGGAGTTGTGGCTCAGCAGTAGAGCGGTTGCTTAGCACAAGGCCCTGGGTTCGATCCTCAGCACCACATAAAAATAAATAAATAAAGTTACTGTGTCCATCTACAACTAAAAAAAATAAAAATTTAAAAAAGAATTTTTTAAAATTAATCAAAGTGATACACCACATTAATAAAAGGAAGAAATAGAGCTAGATCATCTCAATGGATAAAAAGTATTTAACAAAATTCAACACCCTTTAATGATAAAAAAAATGCAACAAATCAGGAATAAAAAGAAACTACCTCAATGTAACAAAAATGATATATGAAAACCACAACTAAGCTGAGCATGGTGGCTCACACCTGTGATCCCAATGGTTCTGGAGGCTGAAGCAGAGAATCCCAAGTTCAAAGCCAACTTCAGCAATTTAGCAGGCCCTAAGCAACTCAGATAAACTCTGTCTCTAAATAAAATATAAAAGAGGGGTTGAGGATATGGCTCAGTAGTTAAATTACACTTTAATTTTGAAACTAAAACTATGAAAGTTAGTCAGAAAAGAAGGATGCACATTTTTGCCATTTCTATTCAACATAATACTAAAAATTCTGGTCAGAATAACTAGGCAAGGAAAAAAAGGTATCAAATTGGTAAGGAAAAGTAAAATTAGAAGCTTCCAGGTAGCTGAACTTATGGAGTTCCCTGTAGGGTAATGCACCAAAGAGAACGTGGAGGCTACACACCCCTTCCCCCATACTTTGCTCTATGTGTATCTGCCATTTGGCTGCTCATATGTAACCTCTAATGTCTTTACTGGATGATTTTTCCTCTTCCTAAAAAACAAACTTCAGAATATTAATGGGAGTTTGTGGTAGCAGGTACCTCTGGCTATCACCAATCAGTATCTTTATATATTTCCATTTTATTTATAAATATTTGATATATTTTTAGAGTGGTAAAAAAATGTTTGTGTACTAATCATATGATTTTATATAGACAAAGCTAAATTTTAAATTTTAACAAAAAAGCTGAAATAAAAGAATCAAAATAGCAGAACAGAAAAACAAAAATCAGTTGCATATTTATACAATGAGGGAAAAAAATCTTAAAAAAATAAAGAAAACACTTCCATTTACAATAATATCAAAAATGTATTATATGAATTTGATATGGAATGAATTTAACAAAAAAGCAAAAAAACGTGTACACTAAAACTTATAAAACACTGCTGAAAGAAATTACAGAATACCTAAATAAATATAAGGATATTCTGCGTTCACTGACAAGAGGACTTACCATCATTAATACTACAATACTGCACAAAGCAACCTACAGATTCAATGCAATCCCTATCAAATCCCAACAATGTTCTTTGAAGAAACAGAAAAATTCATCCTAAAAGAAAGATGAAGTCTCAAGGTACTAAAAACCAAAACAACCTTGAAAAATAAGAACAAAGTTAGAGGACTCAATTTTCCTGCTTTTAATTTATCATTTTATGCCTATTTCTTTTTTATTATTTGTTCTTTTTAGATATACATGACAGTAGAGTGTATTTTGACATACATACGTACATAGAATACAACATTCTAATTAAGATCCCATTCTCGTGGAGTTTTACTGGTCATGTATTCATATATGAACATAGGAAAGTTATATCTGATTCATTCTACTGTCTTTCCTATTCTCATATCCCCTCCCTTCCCTTCATTCCCCTTTATGTAATCCAATGAACATCTGTTCTTCCCTCCAACTCCCTTATTGTGTGTTAGCATCTACGTATCAGAGAGAAGATTCACCCTTTAATTTTGGGGGGACTTATTTCACTTAGCATGATAGTCTCCAGTGCCATACATTTACTGGGAAAATGCCCTAAGTTCATTCTTCTTTATGGCTAATAGTCCATTTATATATATATATATTCATTCCATTGTCTTTATCCATTCATCTGTGGTAGGGCACCTAGGCTAGTAGGCTAGTTCCATAGCTTTGCTATTCTGAATTGAGTCACTATAAACACTGATGTGACTATGTAACTGTAGTAGTCCTTTGAGTATATACTGAGAAGTGGGATAAGTGGGTCAAACAGTGGTTCCATTCCAAGTTTTCTGAGGAATCTCCATACTGCTTACAGAGTGGTTGCACCAGTTTGTAGTCCCACCTATTTTTCCCACATCCTTGCCAACATTTATTGTTACTTGTATTCTTGATAATTGCCATTCTGACTGGAGTGAAGTGAAATTTCAGTGTAGTTTTTTTTTAAGAGAAGAGAGAGAGAGAATTTTTTAATATTTATTTTTCAGTTTTCAGTGGACACATCTTTATTTTTATTTTATGTGGTGCTGAGGATCGAACTCAGTGCCCCGCGCATGCCAGGCGAGCGTGTGTATACCGCTTGAGTCACATCTCCAGCCCCTCAGTGTAGTTTTAATTTGCATTTCTGTAATTTCTAGAGATGTTGTTCCATATGTAGTAGAATAAAGTAAACCCCCATCACTCACCCTGCACAAAATTCAAAGTGGATCAAGGACCTAGGCATTAGACTTGTGCCTACTTAAAGAAAATGAAGGCCCAACTTTCCATCGCATTGGCTTAGGAGCCAACTTCTTAAAGCATAAGAGGTAAAAGCAAGAATTAATAAATGGGATGGCATCAAACTAAAAAGCTTCTTCACAGCAAAGGAAACAATCAAGAATGTGATCAGAGAGCCTACAGAACATTAATCTCCAGGATATATGAAGAGCTCAAAAAACATCAAAAAAAACAAATAACCAAATCAATAAATGGGCAAAGGAACTGAACTGGCACTTCACAAAAGAAGAAATACAATGGTCAGTTTCCTGATTTTAAAACTTACTAAAGTTACAGTAAACAAGACAGTAGGAAATTGACATAAAGACAGACATACAAACTAATGAAACAGAATAGCAAGTCCATAAATAAATCCCTTCATATATAATCAAATGATTTTCAATAAGGATGCCAAGAAGACTCAATGGGGAAAGGAAAACAAACTCCATCTTTTTTAACACATACCCAAAATAATTGAAAACATACATCTACACAAAAATTTGCACATAAATGTTCATAGAAAAATTATTCATAATAGTAAAAAATAGAAACAGTCTTGAACATCCACACCAATGAAAGGATAAACAAAATATGGTAAGTTCATACAACAGAATTTATCATCCATAAAAAGAAATGAAGTACTGACACACGCTAAAACAGATGAACCTTGAAAGCATTATGTTCAGTGAAAGATGCCAAACACAAAAGGCCATATACTTTTTTTCATTCATATGAAACCTAAGAATAGGCAAATCATTAGAGATAAAAGGTAAATTAGTGGATGCCAGACATGAGGGAGAAGGAAGTGAACAGTGACTGCTAATGATCATAATATTTCTTTTAATTGGTTCTTCATGAAATTATTTTTTCCATATTTTATTGGTATATTATAGTTATACATAATGGTGGCATTTAGTGTTATGTATTTGTATATATAACAACATATACACAATGCAACAATATGATTTGCCCAATTTCATTCCCCAATTAAGGTTTCTTAGTGAAAATGTTCTATAATTAGTGGTGATATACACACAACTCTATAGATATATTTAAGATATATTTAAAACAAATGAATTATACACTTGAAAGAATAAAATATTCAATATGTGAACCTCAAAAAGGCTGTTATTTTTATAACATAAAAAAGAAAAAATATCATTCAAAATATAAAAAAACATTATGGGAAAACACCTACTGCAGGAACAAAATAAAATTTTTTAAAACTGACTTTTACTTCAAAAAAAAAATACCACAAACTTCAGCACATAAGACCAAATACAATCAATTATCAGAACAAAGCAGACAAAAACAGGTATCTCCACAGTCACAAAGAATCCACACAGAAGATGTTTAAAAGCATTAGGACAATTTGAAAATTATGATCATAATGACTGGCTATGTAATATGGAATAAATTTTAAAACCCATTAATACAGCCACACATGGTAACACACACCTATAATCCCAGCAGCTAAGAAGGCTAAGGCAGGAGAACTGCAGGTTTGAAGTCAGCCTCAGCAATTTAGGGAGGCCCTAAGCAACTTTGTGAAACCCTGTCTCAAAATAAAAATAAAAAGGAGTGGCAATGTATCTCAGCAGTTAAGTGTCCCTGGGTTCAATCCCCAGTGCATGCATGCATATATATATGTATATGTGTATGTATATATATACATATATATATATAGAAAGAAAGAAATGTCAAAACAAACAGAAATAACCTATAAAAGAGCAAATCAGGACCATAAATTACAGGCTAAAAAAATATGTATATGTAACAGAGCAATAAAGACAAGTGGAAATATTTAGAAGTTCTTAAACTGAGTCTAAAAATAAAGTTCATAACAGTCCATCTTGTCTAATAAAATTTCTGTTCTGCATGTGAATTTTCCATAACTTATCAGATTGTCAAGATGCAAATGATACCCAACCATTGCCCTTTAAAAAGCACTACTAGATTAAATATAATCGCTACAAATAGCATACCGTAATATTTTTACTTAAAAGGTTAAAAAATAAAATCTAAGATTTGGTTTCTCAAATCCATGCTCCAATTTGGTGAAGAAGTAGACATATTCCCAGTAGAGCTAACAGTTGAAGACACAGACTCTGAAGCCAGAATGCATCACTTCATCACTTACTGGCAGTGTAAATTTGAAAAAGATGCTTAATTTTCCTGTGATTCCTCATCCTTAAAGTGAGGATAATAATAATACATACCTCATAGGATTGTAGTGAGCACTAAAGAACTTATTTATATGAAGAGTTTGCAAATAGTGCAAAAGTATTTGACTCACATAAATACTATCTTTACAAGTATTGTTCTACCTTTTACTTTTATAAAACCACATAGAGACACACATTTATAGACACAGGTAGGAAGAGTCTGAAATAATATATATCAAACCACTAACAGCAATAGCCTTAGCTTGTAGAAGGGAGAAAAAGAGATACACTTAAAGTAATGAATGAGAAGAAACTTTCACAAATATTCCTTTCCTAATTTTGGAAGTTATCAGATTTTTTTTTAATTAAGTACAGTATACTTGCTTATACCCTATACAAGCACACCATATCTATAGAAATATTCCATAACATCTCTAAAAATTTACTTATTTCACCATAATCCTAATTATATAAAAATATAGAATTCAATACTAACATTTACTTTCCTCTGTGTGAAAAAAAAAAAGAAACCACATTTCTAAATCTTATAATGCAAACACTAGCCCTCAGAACAGAATTCTGAGTCTCCACTTTAAAACAAAACTGGCTGCTTGTAAATTAGAGTTCTTGGGTTCTCTTTTGGCATGTCTACATAATACTACTTAAAAACAGAACTAGCATATTACCTAGTTATCCCACTATTGGGTATCCAGTCAAAGGAAATGAAATCAGCATACCAAAAAGATGCCTGCACACCTATGTTTACTGTAGCTATTCATAACAAAGATATGGGAATAAGCCTTGGTGCCCAACATCAGGTGAATGGATAAAAAAAAATGTGGTATATATACACAGTGGAATATTCTTCAGCCATAAAGAAGAATGAAATCCTGTCATTTGCAGAAAATGAATGGACTTGGAGGACATCATGTTAAGTAAAATACACCAGACACAGAAAACAAATACTGCAGTTATCTCATATTTGGGAGTTTTTTTAAAAAGTGGACCTGAACCAACAGTGATTATTAGAGATTGGAACGGGAGAGTGGGAAAAGGTGATTGGATTTGATCAGTGCATACCATATGCATATAAGGAATTATCACATTGAATCCCATTAATATGTAAATTTATGTGTTAATTTTAAAAATACAATATTAAAATTTTTAAGAAGAAATAGTGTGAGATACAGAAACACAAGTCATATACACTAGCAGTTCTGGTACTGTTTTCTGTTTGTTTCTTTTTTAAATATTTATTTTTTAGTTGTAATTGGACACAATACCTTTATTTTTTTATTTGTATGTGGTGCTGAGGATTGAACCCAGGGCCTCGCACATGCTAGGCAAGCATTCTACCGCTGAGCCACAACCCCTCTGGCACTGTTTTAAAGTGTTAAAAATCATAGTTACAAAGATAATCTGGGGAATTCTTAATAATAAAAAAATAATAAGGCTAGAAGGAAAAAGAATATTAACACTTTGCACTAAATCCTAGTTTCAGAATTTATTTCTATCATTTACCTAGTTGAAATAAAGAGTTTAAAGGAACTAATAAAATGTAATCATCACATCCTCAAATGATAATCTATTTCCAACTTCCAATGTCCAAATACCATGTAGAAAAATATTCTTTTGTGTATTAAAAGTTAATAAGGCACTATTTATTTTTTTATTTTCTTTTTAAGTTGTTGATAGATATTTATTTTGTTTTTATGTGGTACTGAGGATGGAACCCAGTGCCTCACATATGCTAGGCAAGCACTCTACCACTAAGCCACAACCCCAGTCCCAATAAGGCACTATTTATAAACAATAGAGCCAAATACAACATAACATTTTCTTACTGAAATTAAATATAAATTCAGGTTTCAAGTGAGAAAAGATAGATACGTCTATTTTACTGAAGAGATAAATAAATGGCTGAGTGATTAGTTCACAATCATAGGTTTTCCATGCTAGGAACTATATTATTCAGTCTTTCTGGTAAATAAATTATATTATTTAATATTTTTTCTAGTTGTTGATGGACCTTTATTTTATTTATTTATATGTGGTGCTGAGGATCGAACCCAGTGTCTTGCAAGTGCTAGGTGAGCAATCTACCACTGAGTCACAACCCCAGCCCCTCCATTATTCTTTTATCATCTATCATCTATCATCAGTTTTTTTAATCTAAAACCACTCTCATGGTCCTCTATTTGCTTTCCTAAAATATCTTTTTCCTTTGACCATAGTATATATCAATGGCTTCTTACTGTCCACAGAATACAGGTCAAATTCCTTACTTTAACATTCAAAACTCTTTATATTCTCAGCCAAATCTGTCTCCCCAATCTTCTCACAGTACCAGAGAACTTGGTCTATTCATGGTCCTACAAATATCTCATATCTCACTGTTTCCTGCTCCCTGGATCTCCTCTAATGCTTCCTCTTCATTCACAAAATCCTATTTACTCATTGAGACTCAGTTCCACTTCACTCTGAGGAATATGTTCTGGCTTGTGCCCACCAGGCTCTGAACTCTCCTATGGCCTACTCCTACTTGTTCTATGTGGTTGACTTATACAAAAGTTTTGTGTGTATAGTGTGTATGTATGTCGTATATACATTTCCCCTCTGCTCTGCATATCTAGAATCCCTAGCCCCCAACTTTTACAAAAATTTTCCCACTCTATGTGTTTTCACCGTGGGGCACTCAGTTGTACCCCTTCAATCACAAGTGGACATGTAAAGTAGATTGGGTCACAGGACTCATTCCCTGAAATTTTCCTAACTGGAAATAGTTCTTTCCTGTTCCATCATATACTGTAAGGATGTAATCTGAGTGGCAAGGTGTTATAGTTCTCTATAAATCAAAGGAGTAAATTTAAATAAGTTAATGAGTGCACAAAAAAGTCCAAACAGATGCCAAAATGAAGACAGAGGTCCTAATGCTTTAAGGCCCTGATTCCAGTCTATCAATCTATTTTTGGTTACATGAATCACTATAAACCAATAAATTCTTCCTTTCTGCTTAGCTTGAAATGGATTTCTATAAATTATAATGGAAAGAACTCTTATCAATCTCCCCAACTTCATTATAAACACCTCAAGAACAAGAATATTCTTGGTCTCTCAATTAATAGTACATACACATAATAGTCATCCAGTAATGTCCTCTAGTAGTTTTGTCACAGATTTAGTGACATGGAAGAAAAAGCCCTGAACAGAGAATCAGACCTGGATTCAAAACCCAAACAGCCACATTGTGACTCTGAGTAAATCAGTATACTTCACTGACCTTGGTGCTCATTTGAAGAAAAAAGCTTAAGTTACATCACCATGTTCCCTTATAAATCTAAAATTCCATGAATATTATTGTTAGCTAAAACTTTTTATCTACTGGCATTGTTTCAATTACCATCTTCACAAAGTACAGTTTCCTGAATATAACTTTTACAATCTTTCACATTAAGGTCTTGAAAGTAGATGAACATTTATATTATTGCTTGTTTACCAGTGACAAGCACATAGCAGCTCTTCCATAAATGTTTTCTGAATCAATAAAAAGTCAACAGCAATTTTAACTCTCCAGTTAGACGTACATGTTTATCTACAGTTAGATTTATATATTAAACATGTTGTATGTTTAAGGTTGTGTTTCATCATAAAATTATTTCTCTTCTTTCAACAAAGTGGGTAAATGAACAAGAATTGGAGGGACTTTACTGGAATTTAATATTGTACACTCAAAACAGATCAAGGACTCAGGAGATTGAATATAATAAAACAAGGAACCCTAAATCCCTAGCCCTACAGCCACAGCAGCAGCTGGAGGCACAGGCTAGAACAGTCCCTCCATGAATGCAGTAAATCAATAAGAGAATAAAAGGAACCCTGTTCTCAGGTGCACTGAGGCATGTTAGGGTAAGGAGTTTAGAGATCAGAGTCACTGTCCGATAAACAGTAAGCTGCACTGCACAGTATCCTTGTACGGGAAAGAAGTCACCATATCTCCCTGGCTGCATGCAGAAGACAGCAGAAGGAACCATTTTGTAGCTGTAACACAGGGGCCAGCAGCTGGGGGAGCAGATTTCTGGCAGACCCAAGTCTGGCTCAAAAAACAAGCCAGGCAAACCCACGATGCAGGACACAGAGTATACCTAAGTGACCAGGAAAAAAAATCAAGCATGAAGAAAAGTTTACACAGGGGAATACTGGTCAGAACCTACCTGGCTTCCTCTTCCCCTTCCAATCTGGCTGCTTGCAGGACCCACTGGGAAAGAAGCACCTGACCAGGAATTTGAAAGGGCAGATACAGGAGAGATTGAGGCTGGAGATTGAATCAGAGACCAGGAATTATGGGGTCCACAGACAATAAAGTAGGCTAAGAACAAGCTCCTATACCACACAAGTGGAACCCAAAGGAGATTCCTGGGGTGAAGTCTTCCAGTGTGGACCAGCAATTGCTGGGCCCTAGAGCCTGACTTAAACTCTCTAGAGGAACTGGCATTCAGCGAAGAGACAAGAGCATACCTAAGCATATGCCCTGCCTCCAGGAGTTCCACCTCCAGGATTAACCCTCTCACCCTAGCAACCCCACCTACCCTGAGGGTGGAACAAGCATCAAATTTCAAACAATTCCACCTAACTGCTGAAGGGAAACTGAGAAACTTCTGAACTCCAATGGAAACAATTGTTCAATTTTTCATTGAGATCATTTTTTTTCTTTTTTCTCTCACATTTTTTTCTACCAATTTTGAAACCAATTATTATTTTTTTATCCATCAGTTCACTGAGGACTAAAATGTCTGAACAGTATATTTCAGTTTTTTTGAGAATTTTAATATTTATTATTTTTTTTTTTAGTTTTTGGCAGACACAACATCTTTGTTTGCATGTGGTGCTGAGGATCGAACACCGGGCTGCACGCATGCCAGGCAAGCGCGCTATCACTTGAGCCACATCCCCAGCCCCAGTATATTTCAGTTTTATTTTGTATTTTTATTTTTACTTTTTTCTATTTTTACTTTTTTAATTTTTATATATTTTTTTCTCTCACTTATCTATTGCCTTTCTTTTTTTCTCTTTTTCTGCTAATAGCCAACCTCTATTATTCCCTCTTTTACTCATCTCATAATTTTTTACTTCTATCTTCTCTCCTCCTTCCTCGTAAACATCACATCCCACACCACTTCTGTTCTCTACTTGTCCACCATTTAAAATTTTAAACTCTTTTTGCAAATTTACTGTTTTTATTGTAGGCAGGCAGTAACTGAACAAATCATTTCTGGGTTTTGTGAAAAAAAAAACTGTAAACATCAAAATTGGAGATACTTGGTTTAAGGCTACATAGTGTTCACATTGGTTGCTGTTAATATTTGTCTCCCCATTAAAGGCAAGGTACTGGAAATCTTCAGGAACAGTATAAGTCGACAGGGTAGAAACTACACTGCCTCAGATACACACTGCTAGATGGGTAGACACACAAACACCATGAAAAAATAAGGGAACAAAGCACCCCAAACAAACCAAGATGCCCCAATAATAGAATCCATTGACACCACAGTGGAAGAAATGTTAGAGAGGAGTTTAGAATTTACATAGGTAAACTGATCCTCAAGGTAAATGGGAATTAAGGAATTAAATCAGAGATAAAATTCAGGAGTGAAAGATCACTTCAATAAAGAGATAGAGATTCTGAAAAGAAATCAAGCAGAAATATTTGAAATGAAGAAATCAATAAACCAAATTAAAAATACAATGCATCACCAACAGACTAGACCACATGGAAGACAGAACTTTAGGCAATGAAGACAAAATGTATAATATTGATAATAAAGTTGACTATGGAAAGAAGATGTTAAGAGAACATGAACAGAAGTTTTAAGAAATATGGGATAACAAAAAAAGACCAAATTTAAGATTTATCAGGATAGATAAATGTACAAAGTTACCAAAAACAAAAGGAATGTACCATCTTTTCAATGAGATAATATGAGAAAAATTCCCAAAACTTAGGAATGAAATAGAAAATCAAATACAGGAGTCTTACAAGACTCTAAACATACAAAATTATAGCAGACCCACACCAACATACATTATTCTGAAAACATCTAACATCCAGAATAAGGATAGAATTTTAAAGACTGCCAGAGAAAAGTGTCAGATTACATTTAGGGGGAAAACAATTTGGATCTCAGTTGATTTCTCAACCCAGATACTCAGAGTTAAGAGGTCATGGAATAATATATATCAAGCTCTGAAAAAAAAAAATGGATGCTATCCAAGAATTCTATATCCAGTGGGGTGTGGCGGCACACACCCGTAATCCCAGTGGCTCTGGAGGCTGAGGCAGGAGAATCATAAGTTTCAAAGCCAGCCTCAGCAAAAGCAAAACACTAAACAATTCAGTGAGACCCCGTCTCTAAACAACACAAAACAGGGCTGGGGATGTGGTTCAGTGATCAAGTGCCCCCAAGTTCAATCCCCAATACAAAAAAAAAATTCTATACCCAGCAAAATTAAGCTTCAGGTTTAAAGAAATAAAAACCTTCCATGATAAACAAAAATTAAAAGAATGCCTGCACTATAGAACATTCTCAGCAAAGTATGCCATGAAGATAAAAATGAGAAAAAAAAGTGAAAACCAGCAAAGGGAGAAACTACATTAAAGAAATAGTCAATCAAAGGAGAAACATATAAATTAAAAACAAGAAATAAATCAAAATGATTGGGAATACAAATCATATCTCAATAATAACCTTGAATGTAAATGGCCTAAACTTATCAATCAGAAGACATATACTGGCCAGCAGCTCAGGAGGTTAAAATAGGAGGATCGTGAGTTCAAATCCAGCCTCAGGAGTGGTGAGGCACTAAGCAACTCGGTGAGACCGTGTCTCTAAATAAAATACAAAATAGGGCTGGAGATGTGGCTCAGTGGTTAAGTGCCCCAGAGTTCAATCCCTAGTACCCCCCAAAAAAATAAAAGACATAGACTGGATGATTGTATTAAAAAAAAAAAAACAAGACCCAACAATATGCTGTCTCTAAGAGACTCACTTCATAGGCAAAGACATCCACAGTCTGAAGGTGAAAGGATGGAGATAAACATAGCACTCACATGGGTCATGTAAACAAGTGGGGGTTTCTATCCTCCTATCAGATAAAAGTTGTTTCAGGCCAAAGTTAATCAGAAGAGACAAAGAAGGACATTTCATACTACTTAAAGGAGGGATTATAGGCTAGGATTACAGGCATGTACCACAACACCCAGCTAGGTACAGAATTCTTTGTTGGAATCCATTTTTTTTCAAAGCTTGATATATATTATTCCACAACCTCCATACATCATCAAGACATAACAATCATAAACATGTATGCTCCAAACAATGGAGCATCTATGTACATCACATAAACCCTTCTCAATTTCAAGAATCAAATAGACTACAACACAATAATACTGGGTAACTTTAACACACCTGTCTCATCACCAAATAGATCCTCCAAACAAAAACTAAACAAAGAAACTATGGAACTAAATAACAAAATCAAAAGTTTAGACTCAATAGACATATTTCAATCAAAATAAGCAAATACACTTTCTTCTCAGCAGCACAAACACCCTTTCTTCTCTAAAGCAGACCATATGTTATGCCACAAAGAAACTATTAGCAAACACACCAAAAAATAGATTAATACCTTGCATTTTCTCTTCTCATAATGGAATGAAATTAATTAGAAATAAACAATAAAATAGAAGCTACTCTAACATCTGGAGACTAAATAATACGCTATTGAATGACCAATGTGTTCCAGAAATCAGGATGAAATTAAAAAATACTTAGAAGTAATTGACAACAGTGACACAACATATCAAAATCTCTGGGACACTATAAAGGCAGTTCTAACAGAAAAGTTCAGTGCATTGAGCACTCTCATTAAAAGAACATAAAACAGCCAAATAAATAACCTAATATTACATCTCAAAGCCCTAGAAAAAGAACAACAAATCACACCAAAAACAGTAGAAGACAGGAAATAATTAAAATCAGACCTGAAACTAATGAAATTGAAACAAAAGAAATTATTCAAAAAATTGACAAACCAAAAAGTAGGTTCTTTGAAAAAATAAATAAAAATGATAAACCATTAGCCATGCTAATAAAGAGAGAAAAACAAAAGGTTGGTTCTTTGAAAAAATTAATAAAAAGGATAAACCATTAGCCATGCTAACAAAGATAAAGAAAACTCAAATTACTAAAATTCATCATGAAAAAGGAAATATCACAACAGACACTACTGAAATGAAGACAACAGCCTCAAAGAAAATAAAATATTTGGCAATCAATCTAAGAAAAGAGGTGAATGGTCTCCACAATGAAAACTACAGAACATTAGAGAAAAAAACTGAAAAAGACCTTAGAAGATGGAAAGATCTCCCATGCTCTTGGATACACAGAATTAACATTGTCAAAATGCTAAACTACCAAAAGCATATATAGATTTAATGCAATTCTATTAAAATCCCAATGACATTCTTCATAGAAGTAGAAAAAGCAGTCAGGAAATTCATTTGGAAAAATATGAGACCCTGAATAGCCAAAGCAATCCTTAGCAACACAAGTGAACAGGAGTCAACACAATACCAGAACTTAGAGTATACTACAGAGCTAGAGTAACAAAAATGTCATGCAACTGGCACCAAAACAGGCATGTTAGCCCAATGGTACAGAAATAAAAGACAGAGACAAACCCACATAAATACAGTTATATCATACTAGACAAAGGCACCATAAACATACATCGGAGAAAAGACAGCCTCTTCAACAAATGGTGCTGGGAAAATGGTAATTCATATGTAGCAAAATGAAATCAAAGCCCTCTCACCCTGCATAAAACCCAAAGTGGATCAAGAACATAGGCATTAGAACAGAGACCCTGCACCTATCTGAAAAAAAATTAGACCCAAATCTACATGATGTCTTCCTTAATAAGACTCCTAAAGTGCAAGAAGTAAAATCAAGAATCAATAAATGGGATGTCTTCACAGCAAAGGAAACAATCAAGTACATGAAGAGTGAGCTTATAGAATTGGAAAAAAATCTTTGCCACCTGCACCTCAGATAGAGCATTAATCTCCAGGATATATAAAGAACTCAAAAAACTTAATACTCACCAAAAAATAAATAAATAAATAACCCAATCAATAAATTGGCTAAGGAATTGAACAGACACTTCACAGAAGAAATACAAATGGTCAACAAATACAGAAAAAATGTTCAACATCTCTGGCAATTAGAGAAATGCAAGTTAAAACTATTCTGAGATTTCATCTCATTGCAGTCAGAATGGCAATTATCAAGAATATAAGCAACAATAAATGTTGGTGAAGATGTGGGGGGGAAGGTACACTCATACACTGCTGGTGGAACTGCAAATTGGTGCAACCACTCTGTAAGCAGTATGGAGATTCCTCAGAAAACTTTGAATGGAACCACCACCATGTGACCCACATCCCACTCCTAAGTTTATACCCAAGGAACTTAAAATCTGTCCTCTGTCTAATCCAAAGTACCTCTGTTCTTCCCTATCTCCCTCCATCATTGTGAATTAGCGTCCACATATCAGAAAAAATATTTGGCCTTCGGTTCTTTGGGATTGGCTTATATACTGGCAATTATCAAGAAACAAGCAACAATAAATGTTGGTGAGGATGTGGGGAAAAAGGTATACTAGCATACTACAGTGATATAGCCACATCAGTGTAGCAGCTCAATTCACAATAGCTAAACTATGGAACCAACCTAGGTACCCTTCAACAGATGAATGAATAAAGAAAATGTGGTATATACACACGATGGAATATTACTTAGCCATAAAGAATGAAATTATAGCATCTGCCAGTAAATAAGCCAATCCCAAAGAACCAAAGGCCAAATATTTTTCTGATATGTAGACACTAATTCACAATGGGGGGAGAGGGGAGGGAAGAACAGAGGTACTTTGGATTATACAGAGGATAGTGAAGGGAGGGGAGGGGTATGGGGTGGAAAGGGTAGTAAAATGAATTGAACATTATGACCCTATGTGTATGATTACATGACTGGTAATGATTATACATGACATCATGTACAATTAGAAAAATGAGAAGTTATACTCCATTTATGTATGATGTATCAAAATGCATTCTTCTGTCATGTATAACTATTTAGAACAAACTTTAAAAAAAGAAAATGCAGTGTACATATACAACAGAATATTAGCCATAAAGAACAAAATTATGGTATTTGCCAGTAAATGGACAGAACTAGAGACTATCTTGCTAATTGAAATAAGCCAATGTCAAAAATCTAAAGGTTGAGTGTTTTCTCTGATATGCAGATGCTAATTCAATACAGGATGGGGATTTAGGGAAGAATAGAAGTACCTATTGTGGGAAACAGTGACAAAAGAATGAGAGAACAGTGACTGAGATCGGGAAACTCTAATGACCTCATGGCTGTGGCAAGCCTGGCGCCTGGGAATATTTCTCTGCAAGGGCATAGGATGCCTAGCTGCTATGGTAATGCCCTATATGAGGAGGCTCTGCAAAACAGTCTTCTCAGCTTCGATCCTGATCTCAGGCACATGGCTCCCGGGGATAGAGGAATTCTCATGCTAGACAACCACAATGTTTCATCAGCTTTCCTACTCCTGAGCCTTCCTGCTTAACAGTAACTTTAAACAATGGACCTCCTTGAGAGCTACACAAAGCTCCAAATATTGCACTTTACAACTGTGGATTGCAACTGCCAAAAAGCTGCATAAATGTTTCTAGTTTCTGTAACTTTCTGAATACAAAGAATAATACTTACATATTATATATATATGTAAGTATATATAATATATTTACATATATATAATAATATATATAAATAAGTACATATATAAATGTATAAATAGGTACCCTTCAACAGATGAATGAATAAAGAAAATGTGGCATAACTCTTTAGCTCTACTTCTCCATCAGAGAACAGCACTCCACCTGATCCCAGCTATTATCTTCACAATCTGAATGTGTGAGTCTTTATTTTCTAATCCCTCACTGCCCTCATTGGAACCACAAGTTTGGCCACACTGGTCACAGAAACTTTGGATTAAACAAAGGGAATGAAGAGAAGGGAAGGGGAATGGGAATAGGAAAGACAGTAGAATGAATCAAACATTACTATCCTATGTGCATATATGACAACACAACAATGTAATTCTATACCATGTACAACCAGAAGAATGAGAAGTTACACTCTATATATGTATATTATGTCAAAATACATTCTACTATTATGTATAACTAATTAGAGCAAATTTTTAAAAAGAAATAAAAGAAAAATGGATAAGAAGTTAAGCATATGATATGCAGATGCTAATTCAATATGATTGAATTCATCAATTCTAATGATTCATCAATTCTAATCCTAAATACATATACCCAAGAGAAATGAAAATTGGGACTCATACCTGCATGCCAATATTCATAGCAGTTTTACTCACAATAGATAGAAGATGGAAACAACCCAAGTATAAACAGATAAACAGAAAACCAAATGTGATATATACACACATACCAGAATATTAGTGAACTATAAAAAAGTTCCTCACTACAATGTAGATGAACCTTAAAAAACTTAGGCTAATTAAAATAACCAGTGACAAATATCATGATTCTACTTATACAAGGTACCCAGAATAGTCAAACTTAAAGAGAGAGAAAGTAGCCAAGTGTGATGGTGCACACCTGTAATCTCAGCAGCTTGGGAGGCTGAGGCAGGAGGATCACAGGTTCAAAACCAGCTTGGCAATTTAGTGCAACTCTAAGCAACTTAGCTAGATCCTGCTCAAAAGGAAAAAGAAAAAAAAAGGGCTGGGGATGTGGTTCAGTGGTTAAGCACCCCTGAGTTCAAAATCCCTGGTACCAAAAAAACAAAAACAAAGTGGGGGAGTAGAGTATAGGTACCTATGGGCTAGGGAGGGAGAAGAGAGGAGTAAGGAGTTACTACTTTACTACTTACTGGGTATAGAGTAATGCTCTCCATTCCCCCACTAGGATGATAAGTTCTAGAAATAGTGGTGAGAGTATAAACTTTATGAGAAAACTTAATGTCACTGAACTACATACTTAAAATGGGTGAAAGTAAAGCCCTTATCTCAAAATTAAAAACAAAAAAGGCTGGGAGTACAGTTAAGTGGTACAGTCCCCCTAAGTTCGAGTCCCAGTAATAGGAGGGGAAAAAATGGGTGAAATGTAAATGTTGTATATGTTTTCCTACAATAAAAATAAAAATAGAAAACAAATTTTTAAATTAAAAAAATGAAGATGAAGAAGAGTTAACCAGCCAGGGGCTAGGGTTGTGGCTCAGCGGTAGAGCGCTCGCCTAACACAAGCGAGACCCTGGGTTTGATCCTCAGCACCACATAAAAATAAACAAGTGAAATAAAGGTGTAGTGTCCAACTACAACTAATATATATATATATATAT
>NW_026000240.1:34365030-34376180 GCF_001458135.2 Marmota marmota marmota
ATATATATATATATATATACACATATATATATATATATATATATATATATCACATATATATATTTTTTTTTAAAGAGTTAACCAGCCGGGCACAGTGGTGCACACTTGTAATCCCAACAGCTGGGAGGCTGAGAAAGGAGAATCATGAGTTCAAAAGCTAGCCTTCAGCAACAGCAAGGCAGGCGCTTAACAACTCAGTGAGACCCTATCTCTAAATAAAATATAAAATAGGGCTGGGGATGTGGCTCAGTGGTTGAGTGCCCCTAAATTCAATCCCCATACCCCCTAAAAAAAGAGTTAACCAATAAATCACTACTCTATATAAACATAAATCTGCTATAGTTTCTGAGAAACCAAATCAACAAAACAATGAGTATTTTATGGGATAACTACAGTATCACTACTGTGTATCATATACAACTGGCTCCATAGGATTTAAATATTTCATTATGTATAAATGTATTATTTTTTTATTTTCCTTCCTTCCATCCATAGTGCTTCAAGCAACCTTAAGTTCTTCTTCCTGTCCCTATACCAAAAAAGCAAAATAAAACCCCCTACTGTACTTGGCTTTCCTCATTACAAGATGGTTGCAGCAGTATCTGATGTCACATATGTATGTACTCACCTAAGAAAGGAAACTATGCTCTGCACAGACCAAATTTACATCTCTCACAAACAGGCATTCCTATAGGGTCCAGCCTTGACCATGAGTGAAAAAGTTACTTAACGGGATTGAGTCTATCACAAAGGCACTGAAACACACTCCAAAGGAAAGAAAAACGATTTTAGTTTTTCACCACACCTAATTACTCAGTTTACCGTGACAAATTTGATTTCAGTCTAGTTTCCAAGTGTATGGCTGGGAAAAGAAGCAAACATCAATGAGTAGCTGACAAACAGGAAATAGAAGATATTCCAAGTAGTTACAGAGAAAATAAATATGCAAAGAAAAAAAAAGAAAAAAGAAAAACAAAAATACCATTTCAAGGCACTGATACTGAGTCAAAGAGTTCCATATATCTTTCCTACAAATTCCCTAGGAGCTTCACAACCAGGTGAGAAATGGAACAAATGAACAAGAGAACCCTCAATAGAATTAATGATTTTCCTACGGGGGAAAAAAGAGAGAGAAAGACAAGGATTACTGTATTAATGTCATAATCAATTGTTTATATTAATAATGCCAAATAATCAGAAAGTTCAGTTAAACAATTGATGCCCAAGAAGTGGAACTAGAAGGAGGGGACCATTTACTTTTGTACTATAATGTTTGAGATTTTATTGCTCTCAAGTATATAATCATTTTTAAATTTTTGAAAATACAAAGTCTATGGAGAAAATATGTAATTCCCCTATGCTAACAAAGGTTAAAAAAAAAACAAGTACCTCATTGTCCTTGAGGATAACTTGGCAATAGTTCAAACTTCAAAGAACCAGCTGCTCAAAAGTAGGAAACTGGGCAAATTATAGTATATATTCATAATATGGAACAGCAGTCATTAAAACAATGAGCATTCTAGATTTAAGAAAATGTTCACAGTATGATGTAGTTAAAATTTAAGTAGATCATAAAATATAATAGTACAGTACTAAATTTATTTTTAAATGCCTACTTACACATATATACAGGGAAAAACTAGAAAGATGCCAATATGTGAAGAAGAATTATGTCTGGGTCACTAGTATAGCAATATGTAAAACAGTGGATGTGTAACCGATGTGATGCTGCAATCTGTATACGGGGTAAAAATGGGAGTTCATAACCCACTTGAATCAAAGTGTGAAATATGATATGTCAAGAACTATGTAATGTTTTGAACAACCAACAATAAAAATTAAAGGAAAAAAAAAGAAAGACATAAAAATGTAGATGAAAAACAGGTAATACAGCTACTAGCTTGGGATTTTTGTACCTCCTGGCTCAATTTCTGAGAGAAGTTTCTTTAGATTTTTCTTACCTTATATTTAAATTGTTAAGGATTTTACACATGAGGTCTAAATATCTTTGTTATAGAAGAGTATATGTCACTTTTCTTTGAAATATTTAGCAACAACAGCTGTGTCTCTGTGGAAGTTCAATTTTTAATGTTTTTTAAATAGGAGTGAGGCTGTAAGTTTAATCTTAAAATTAATTAAATTGAGACAGTTAGTAGTGTGCATGCTTATTAATAAAAAGTTTATAATAGAATAAAACAACATTGCAATGTTACTTATTTGTAGTACATGAATAAAAAAATCATCAGAGGAAAACATGTCTTATAAAGGCATAAAAATGCATTCAGTTAAGAAAAGAATTTTGTGTCCATGTACACCATATGTACTATGATTTCTACCTTATTATATTGAAAAGCACTAAATTGATTTGTAGCTACAACCTGTAATAATTTTTGGAATCCTTTTACATGTCCGAATGATGAGTTGATGAATTTCAAGGTATAAAATAAAAAGCCAATGAAAAAAAAAAAAGAATTATGTCTGGGTAACAAAAATAAGACATTGCTTTTATTTTCTGTGTGTGTGTGTGTGTGTCTGTGTGTCTGTGTCTGCTTAATAATATTTTTTTGTATCTTACGTAATCAGGGAAAATCTAGCATAGTAAAATAATCGCAAATATATTCAACATATTAAATTCATATTATAAGGAAGACTAGAATATGTTCTGTTTTAGAAATTTTTTAACCAAAATATACAAAAATCTCTTCTGGGTGCTTTTAAGGGATTAATCTTGAGTTTTCTGGGGGAAAAAAATCACTCATCCAAAACACAGCATTCCCCAAAGATGTCAAATGAAAGAGATAATGGGGTAAGTTCAAACTGCATTCCAATTACCTAATGCAAGACTTCTGAATCACTGTTGTCAAAACTGTGAAACTCTAGGTGAAACTCTAAGGCTCCCACCCAAAATCAGTCATTCAAACACAGCTATAGGCAGCAAACCTCTCTAACAGGCTCAAGAAAGAGAAAGGATGAGAAAAAAATTATATTCATGATGTCACAAATGTCTAAAAACAAGATATTACTAGATTTACAGACTTCCTTTTAAAATGCTTTCAGAATTAACAAAAAAAAAACCCTCTTCACTAGGTCAGACTCCTAATTATGCATTTATTGATCACTCACTATGTTCTAGTTCCTAATGATATAAACATGAAGACAAAGTTCCTTGTCTTCAAGAAGCCCAGCCCTCTTGAGGCAAAGAGATGCAATCAAGCATGATGTAAAGGAATAAGTGACATACTAAAGACTGATACCAACTACAGAAGGAACAAGCGGCAGCATTTATTTTTATCAGGCCAGGCAGAGCTGTGGAAGGCACCAAAGAGGAGATGACATTTGAGCTTCTTCAGCTGGCATTCGCCTAAGAAATAGCAATTCAATCATATTATAACAACCTGGAAAAAGAGTGAACTGTCCAGCATAATTAGAGTATAGGTATGTTTGTAGGCTTTGCATTACTGTAACAAATATCTGAGATACATAAACTTATAAAGAGAAAAGGTTTGGGGCTGGGGATGTGGCTCAAGCGGAAGCGCGCTCACCTGGCATGCGCAGGGCGCTGGGTTGGATCCTCTGCACCACATACAAATAAAATAAAGATGTTGTGTCCACTGAAAACTAAAAACTAAATATTAAAAAATTCTCTCTCTCTCTTTAAAAAAAAAAGAAAAGATTTGGTTTTTGGCTCATGGTTTTGAAGGTTGCAGTTCATAATTGGGCTGAACAACCTATTGCTTTCAGGTCTTCAGATGAGGGGATGGGGAGGATTAGCACATTATAGTAGAAGCACATAGCACATCAAATCTTCCACATCATGGCCAGGAAGTAAGAAAAGAGAGGAAGAAAGGGTTAGGGTCCCACCATCCGCTTCAAAGGCATTCTGCCCTGTGACCAGAAGACTTCTAACTAGGTCCCACATCTTAAATATTCCACTGCCTGCCAACAGCCAAGCTAGATATTAAGCTTGAACATGGGCCTTTGGGGAACATTTCAGATCCTAACTACAGCAACAGAGAATGTGGCAATGATGTCAGAAACAAAACTCAAAGGAAAATTTTAGCATTAGCCTTCCTCCTATATATAAAGATAAAAATGGAATTAACATCTTTTTAACACATTACTTTGTCCCCAAGCTTTAAAGTAGGTCCACACAGTCCTCTCAGCCACATCTTTCTTCCTTGGCCCTAAACCACAGTCTCCCCAGGAGCCCACCCTAATCACAAGCAGTAATAGGTTCACAAAAGGTGGCATGGCTGGCACTGTCATGAAATGTTCATTCAAATAATTTACATCCAAATACAATATAGCAAAGATCTAGGTTTTATACATTAGACACTTCCCTCTAGGGCAATAAATATTCTCCTATCCTATTCAACACTTGTATTAGCTACTTGGAAAAAAGACAAGACACTTGGATAAGGCAGCCTTATCAATTGTATAGATAAAGCACCAAGGAAAAGATAATAATATGTGAGATTACAAACTTAAGCATCAAAAAGATTTGACAAGTTGTACTGATGAGCCAAAATACAGTGCCTGAAATGTAACTGAAATAAATATAAAAATCTTAAAAAATAAAACCAAAATTTAGTCTCTGTTGAATATCAATCACACAGGCTCAAGATGGAAGAGTTACAGCTTGACTTTAATTCATATGAAATAAAACCTAGAGTTTAGTTGGTATAAATTCAATATGAGCAATCTGTGTGAAATGGCAGCTAATAAGTCTACAAAAGTCTTATTAACAAAAATGTCCAATTCAGTGCTACAAATACATGTATATAGCCTACATGACTGGTACTGAGTTACATCTGCCAAGAATACAAAGATAAATTTGGCTCAATCCCTATTTTTAAGAGTTTCCAAGCCTCAGGAAAACCAATTGTTTAACCATACTTTACACAAATCAAATCAACTGAATGAGTTCCCCAATTTTTTTTTTCACAGTATGGAGTATTATACCCAGGGGTGTTCTTCTGCCGAGCTACATCCCCAGCCCCAGCCCTTTTTATTTTTTGAGACAATGTCTTGCAAAATTGTCCAGGATGGCCTGAAACTTGTAATCCTTCTGCCTCAGCCTCTGGAGTCACTGGGATTACAGGCATGTGCCACAACATCTGACCACCAGTATTTTTAATGAAACAGAAATAAATAGAAAATATCAGAATATACTCTACAAAGTACATGGTACAAGTAAACACACCATGAAACTTTTAACTTTTTTTCAAATATATGTGTATGTATGTATATATATATATATATATATATATATATATATATATATATCCCCACACACACATATAAGAGTAATTTTAAAAGTTTCCAATTGTAAATCATAGTCAAAAGTCAAAAGAACATTAGTCTAATGGAAGAGGAAAAAGTAAATATAACATTATAAGGTACAAAGTACTATAGGATTTAATAGAATAAAATATATCTGATTAGAAGAAGGATATAGTAAGGATCTAGAAAAGGATTTACAAAGAGCAATATATTAAGAGGAACCTTGACTGACAGAATAGATGAAGATGTGGGGAAAGGCACTCTGTGTAGAAGGAATAATATGAACAAAGACACAATGCAGCAAGTAAGTGTTTCATAGGGAGTACATGGCAGAACTGGTATAAATAAGTTCAGACAGAGGAAGCCAGGGAAAGCTGAGTTTGGCTAAAATGTAAAATACAAGTCAGCCAGCAGATGAAGCTGAAAATGCAAATATGAGCCACAACATATAAAGTATCAGACACAGAATAAACACTTAATGAGTGTTCACTGTTCCAATTAGCCTTAGCTCTGAAGCTTTAAACCATATTATCTCTAAGTTCCCTTTAGAGTTCTACAATGTCATGAATTATTAAGGTCTATGAGCCAAGTTATTTATTTTTTTAAATATTTTTTAGTTCTAGGTGAACATAATATCTTTATTTTATATCTTTATGTGGTGCTGAGAATCGAAACCAGTGCCACAAGCATGCTAGGGGAACACTCTACCACTGAGCCACAATCCCAGCCTGAGCCAAGTTATTTATATACAGGCACTGTGGGGGGCCGTCGAGCTGAGTGACCAGCATTTTCCTTCCTGTGATTGGTAGAGGCTCATCAGTCACTTTCGTAGTGATCTGGCCACATTCATACTGCCCCAATCTTCGAAGTTGCAGAATGTGTCTTCAGGCATAGGCGTGCCTTCCTGCAGCCCCACAGGTGAAGCTACGCTCACCTGTCCCTTTGTGATATTACCACTTTGCCCTGTTTGGGATAGAATGTTCCATGGAAACACCCTTTGTGTGTCCCCTTCTCTTGTTCTGCCTTTGGGTGTGGCCTTCCTAGATGTCAGTCAACCTGCTGACAGCAGACATCATGAAACTAGACTCAGCCCCTTGAAACCTGACCCCTTGCCTCATTTGAATGGCTTCTCCACAATAAAAAGGGTCAGCACATGTGCCTGTGTGCGCGCCTTCTCTCTCTTCTCTCTTCTCTTCTCTTCTCTTCTCTTCTCTTCTCTCTCTCTCTCTCTCTCTCTCTCTCCCCCCCCGGACCCTTGAGGTCAGAGGAGCCAGCCATCACAGGACCCCCCCCAAAAAAAAGATATCTCTATCTCTCATGTAGTTATTTCGTGCAGCCCAGTTCCCCTGGAGTGACCCTGACTGTTTTAGTCAGGAGGAATGCGACAAGGCACAGAACAATACAGGGAGTCATTAATTCTACTCAATAACAAAGAATTTCTAGACATAACTGTCTAACAATAAAACGCACTAGCCCAAAAAGTGGTGAAGGCACCATTACTAGATGTGCTTGAATAAAAGCCAAATGTTCATTTAGTGGTGGTATGGTACTAAATCTACACTAAAAAGTTCTGTGTTTATCACACTTTAATTCTCCCATCAATGTTAGTTCTCACTCATTGGCAAGAGCTCATGAATGAATTTTGAAGAGTAAGGGAGAAACAGATGGAAGCAGGAGGTTGGGATTTTATCCCATTGTAGGAAAACAGGAAGCCTCTGAATGACATTTCCCAACACGGTCATTAACTTTACTAAAGTATCCTAATGTGTGATACAGCAAATCAACTGCAAATACTTCAGTGGAAGCTAAAATAATTTGGGGATGAATTATAAACTTAACAATAAAAAAAGGTTTCCAGAGCCTGTACATGCAAAAAATACAACATACAAAATCTGTCAAGAAAAGGGTATGCAAGAGACTTGAGAGCATAATCATAAACAGGTTTGTGAATATAACATTGAAATTAAAACTCTAATATGACATACTCAGTGATGCTCGCATATTGGGAATAGTTTCAGATCATTTTACAATCAAGAATAAAGACACAAACATTCAAAAAAAAGACTCAAAATACAAACTACTAAAAACTAAACTGGGAACAATGGCACAAGCTTACAATCCCATCTACATAGGAGGCTGAGGCAGGAGGAGCACAAATTCAAGGCCAATATGGGCAACTTAGTAAGTCCATCTCAAAATAAAGAATAAAAAGTGCTAGAAACATAACTCAAGTGGTAGAGGTTGCCTGGCACATACAAAAAAAATTAAATCTAGCATGAATGTAAATTATGGTATGAATATAAAGTACTTTCAATCTTAGTGACCATTCTTTTCAATTTGCTATGCTTCAGAATGTATTATTTAGAATATGTCTTAAAATGCTACACAGAAAATGTTGCTACCTTTGCAATTTACCTTAATGTTTGTAAAGTATATTCTAACACTATGTGATAAACTGTGCATCTGAAATCTACTAACTATTGTTGCATATTAACTGAGCAGGTTACATGCACCTATAATCCCAGCAGCTTGGAAGGCTGAGGCAGAAGGATTATGAGTTCAGAGCCAGCCTCAGCAACAGCGAGGCAATAAGCAACTCAGTGAAAACCTGTCTCTAAATAAAATACAAAATAGGGCTGAGGATGTGATTCAGTGGTCGAGTGCCCCTGAATTCGATCACCAGTACATACATACACACACACACACACACACACACACACACACACACACACACACACACATATATATATATATATATATATATATATATATCATNCAAAACAAACCCTCTTGGTTTGAGAAGCCAGGCTAAAAATGTTTGCTAAATTCAATTTCTTTCCTCCCTATTAACAATAATACCCAACATACTCCTCAGGCCATTAAGAAAACCTGCCTTTTGAACTTTCATGCCCTGCATCTGTATTCATTATCAATATAATGTTACATTCAGAAACAGAGCAATAAATACCATGTATTCTTATAAAATGTCCAATATATCTACCTAGTTTAAACTGCAAAGTCTGTAGAGTGTGTTTCAACTTCCAATCCAAAGACACACTAATGACAAATTCCATTCAGAGGCAACATGGTATAATAAAAGAATCTGAGGCTTAGAATCCTAAAGTCCTGGATTCAAATGTCAACTCAGCACTTACTATCTTAGAACCTTAAATCAATCACTTAACTTTTGGTATAAGGGTCACGTAAAATCATGAATGGGGATACTCCTTGTAAAATATAAACACCTGATCATAAAAACATGAAGCATACCTTCACTTTTCAGAACAATACAAAACTGCGCACAGAAAATTCTGCCCACTACAAAGAAAAGAAAAATAAATACTGAAATATTCAATTGTTGAAGGACCAAACAACCTCTGAGATTCAGTTTCTTCATCTGTATAAAAGAGACAATATTAGGACTACTCTGGGAATCTACAAAATGTAATGTAAGAGGAATTCCCCAGTGCAAGGACTGGCCCATCACTGACAGATCCTCAGAAAAGGGCAGTGTCCTCCCCGTTCCCAAAGTCAATCACAGAATATTACAACAGAAAGGCAAGCTCAGGTGTCATGTCGTCCTAAGTGAATAAACCAAATAACTCATAAATGTCATCTGTACAGAATTCCTACGATATAAAAAAAATTAAAATATAGTAGATATTACTACAGGATCTCAAAAGTCTTACCAATGTCAAATACAGTTGAAGAGCTACAGTGGGGAAAAAATCTGTACTGCTGCAAGAGGGGACTCCTTTTTCCTTCCCTCACCACTATCAGGACAAAAGGAAATTCTCATTTTTCTCCAAATTGGTAGAAAGTAAGAATAAGTTTTCTCTCCTTGCTCTTATATATTTAGAGGCAGAAACAGAATTTGTGCTCCATGTTAGTCATAAAAAATCAAAGCTGAACTCAAAACATTTCTCACAGGAACAATGATTATGGTTAAATTGTCAAGTAAGCCCTCAAAGCAATTAAATGATGCAACTAAAATGCCATTTTAATTGGTGATATTTCTCATTATAAATACAATATTGAAGATGCTTTATAGATTGAATTGGATTTTATGAAAAGGCCTAGGAGTATAGCTCTAAGCTTTCCATATAGCCCAAGCTTATGGGAAAAAAATGTACCCTGAGTTTTAACAATTTACACAAAAACTTTTAGACCATAACTGAGGAAGGGACAGAAGAAAGCTGTAAGAAAAATAAGGAGTTGCCTTGCTTAGCAGAAAAAGGCATCTAAATTACCAAACCACAGCTGCTAAGAAAATGTCTTCAGGATAATTTTCTCTCATTTTATAAGCACTTAAGTCCTGCCCTGTGCCCAATGCTGTACCCATCCACAGGGAATAACAATTTTTTCTAAAGCTAAGCACACAGTCCTAGGAATGCAAGAATTTCATTCCATCATCCTGATTAAATCACACACCAAATGCTAGATCCTCATATACCTACCTTGATGGCCTTGCATGGTCTGTTTCAGAACTAGCATTATTATTCTAAGTACTAAGGGGGAAAGAAAAAATTAGCATTTATTGAGTACTCAGTATGGTCTCATTTGATGCCCACAACCCTGTAAGATAAATAAGCATTATCCCCAATTTATGCATTAAGAAAATATCAGTTAAGCAACTTGCCCACAGCACCAACAAAGAAAAGCCAAGACTCTCAAGGCCACTATCTCCACTAATTCAGAGCTCCTACCCAGAAGCAAAGAAATTAATCAGGTACTACTGAACAGTTGACTATTTCATTTTAATTACTTGTTATTCTACTAAACAGTTCTGGGAACAAGTTATGGTGAAGAAAAACCATCAACTCACAGCATCAACTTGGTATTCACGGAATGCTGTAAGAGAAAGGGTGCAACCCTAGAGGCAATTCCCAGTTCTTGGCATCATTTCCGGATTCCTTTTCAACAGGGACTCTAGGACTAGGGCTCTTTTTATCACTTCCCTCCTAGCATACGTAATTTAAACTTTGGAAAGTTACCTTTAAAAACAAGATTTTCTACCACCTAGAAGATCTCTCTGTGGGTCCTTAAATTTAAATAAATTCAATCTTTATATGATAACTTGCCTGACAATATCCCAAAACAACCCTTACCACTGCAGTTTAACGTCACTTTATAATGAATTATGAACTAAATTTTTATTAAACTTGTAAGAAAACATGGAAGCAAAAACCTCTGTTCGGAGAGATTCCCTATTTAGAATGTTCTATTACAAGCTTAGAAAAAATAAAAACCTGTACACTCAACATTTTAAATGTTTCTAACTGAACACGATGATAGGTGATTCATAACAATACAATGTGGCTGAACTCTTTTGTCGTGTAATTGTCATGGAATAATAACACTGTAAAAGTACAACAGTGAATCCTTTAAATTACTGAATATTCTTTTCAAAGAAACTGGTTGTTAAAAAGAATTATTTCGCTTCTGGAATTTCACAAAACAGATAAAAAGAGGAATAATGTTTTCCTGTGAACACATTTTTTAAACAAAACTGTGTCTATAAGATATACTAAACTTAGCATGGATACATGTCTAAAACACTTCCCGTTGCAAGGTAATTATTTCTGATACGACAAAACAAATTAAAAGGGATCAAACATCTCCACTCAAATATCTGCAAATTTTTTAATTGGGAAAAAATGATGTCAACGATCTCATTCTTTATTTGTAAGATTTCAGTCAGAAAATAAACAGCTATCCGACTCATCAATTCAGGTGCGGAAATTCATTAAAATCGAGGTTGGAGAAAGAGAAAAGCAGATTCTCAGAATCCAGCATCTTGGGTAAACTGCCTTGAGCCGCACAGCAGAAACCTCAGGCAACTGCCCTGGCCTTGCCCGCCCCTCCAG
>NW_026000240.1:34376205-34411776 GCF_001458135.2 Marmota marmota marmota
CCGGGCTCGCGCTGCCCGGGCTCGTGCCACCAGCCTGCGCGCGAATCCACGCGCTGTTGCCGCGCGCCAACGGAGGGAACTCCAGGAGAGGTGATTGGACTGCCCAGCCTGAACCTACTAGTCCTCGGTCCACCTAGGGTCTTTGGCTGCCCCTAGCGCAGTAGGAAAGCGAGAGCTGGTTGGTGGAATCTCCCCCTGGAACCTTTACTGGCTTCCGTTTCTAATGCCTCCTGCCAGGCACACAGAGACGGCCACGGGCTTCTGGTTGCAGAGGGGAGATCCAGAAAAGGAGGGACAACACCGTTGTCACCCATCTCAGGTCACAGTGCTTACACAGCCACATTTTCTGGAAGGTACCCCACCCACGCACCCCACCGAAAGGTGGACTTGCCACTAGGGGTGCACTCGCTCTTGGGTCCCCAGAATGTCATTTAGATAAAGGCCTCTGACACCTCCTGAGTCCTTGTCTTGTTGAATATATGGGACCTGAACAATCTCAGCAGCCTTCCTACTGAGAAAATACCTCCTCAGTGGCTCTGGGTGCTCATATACGAACCACCTCTCTGTGCCTGAATCTCTGCCTCGCATGCCATCCTGAGTTCTGGCTCACTCCCTGTACTCCCTATGTATTCGCTCTATAAATAAAGTACAAGTCATCTTGTGACATGCACCATCCCAACTCACCCCACACCTCACACCAGTACTCCTGTTAACTACTCCTCAAAGACCAGGACTTCTTTCCATCTACATCTGGACCACATAGTGTTCCCGGTCCAGCAGAACTTGCCATCTCTGTCAGCAGCACTTCGGAGTTAAAACCTTGGTGTCGTTTCTCATTATCACTCTTGGACACCCCCCACTCTTCAAAGCCTTGCTCAGCACCTCAGTGAGAGGAAGCCTGCCCTAATCCTGCAGCTAGCACACGAATACTTTCTTCCTTTGTTTGGGACTCCAGCTGTGTTCGTTTGTGTCTTATTTTCCCCATAGGACTGCAGCTTATTTGCTTATAGGCAAGCTCCAAGCTAAAGATATTTTTCTAGCCCCTCAGCACTCAGCACCTGTGCATAACTGTTGAGTGGAAAGTAAGACTAGTATGAGAGTGTCTTAGTAATCACTAGATCTTATTGATTCCTCCTTCAAAGTGTCCTCTGTGATTGGTAACTCCTCCCAGACCTGTGTTAACCAATATTATTGCCAACACCTCCTAATCTATTGGACTCCTGCCCCACCAATGAAAGCTGTCCATTCCTGTCCAGAAAATGTCATTTCTGTGAATGACTGCATTGCCCAATAGCCAGATACACTTTTAGGGTGAGGAGGGCTTCAGATACAAGAATATAACAAAAGGGATGTCCTTACTTATGTTTCTAACTGTTCCAGGAAGATAAATCCCTGTCCATTGGCAACTGTAGATAACATGCCATGGAATAAAGTCACACTCTGACAAAGCTCTCTCCAGGGGGATCTGTCCAGCAAGCAGGGACAAGCTACACAGGCCTTTGGAACAACCATGAAGTTCTTATTTCATCCTTTAGTTCTACCCCCTTGTCTAATGTACATGACAGCAGTCACAGAGCCTAAGGACCAATTTTCCCAAAGTTTACTATCTTGTTTCCAGTCTGAATCCATCGTAGTTATCATAGATGACACTTTCTTACACAAAGTTCACTCCACAACTGCACACCTCAGCTCTGGAGTGGGAGTGCCTTAATCCCACTCCAGTAAAATGAAAAGAAAGGGGACCAAGGTGAGAAGGAAGGTAGTTGATAAATCCTAAACTCCTACATTCTTACTGTTGGTACCAAATTTAGATTATTTTCTTGAAATGAAGCAAAAGGGTATAACACACATCATGGAATAGGTCTTTAGCAGGACTGTGCACCTGCTCTTCTTTCCCATAGCATCTGGTCTGAGTCTTCCCTTCTTCCAGCTGCCTTCCAACTTGCCGCTGCCTGCTTCTTCTCAGGATCCCCAGGAACCACCACACTATTGTTGCCCCTTGTCTCCCATTTTCACACTGCCCTGCTCCAGCTGCCCCAGAAACACCTACTTTGTCAGTAGCTCCATCTTCCCCACTCCTTCTCTCTTCCTCCTCTCTCCATCTGACTTCGAAGGAGAATCATCCACCCCAGATCCTTGTATTTCAACAAAATTATTTAAATCTCAGTCCCTGAAAGCCTGGTTTCTGAGCTTGTCACCTCCTGGTAACTGATCTAACAGAATTCTCCAGAGTTATCTGAACTCCAAACACAAGCAACTACCATTCCCTGGCTCTCATTGGACCTTTGCAAGATGTGTTTTTCAGTCCTCATCCTCTCCTCCCTTGAAACTTACAGACCATCCTTACCCTACAAGGACTGTCTCAGGGCTACCTTCCCCAGAAAGGCTTCCCCAACTGCCCTCAGTTGAAGTGGATTCCTTCCCAACAAGGTCTTTCCTGTAACACTTGCTCTTCCTACCATCCTCCAAGAGATCCAATATGTCTGCCTTGCACATTGACAAACATCTTCAGTGACAAGTATTGCTCTTCATTTATCTTTACCTCCCACACAGACTTACATAGTGCCTGCCACCTAACAGGAATTTAACACATACTCTTGAGTGAATGATCTGTTTACTGAGACCATAATGAAATGGGTTAGAAGAGAGAATTGGTATGCTTACCTCAGCAAGTCACAAATCTCCAAATGCAGAAACTTGAGTTAATTAAAGTAAATTTCCTTGATATAAGTTACATTGGTTTTAATTTAAAATTCATTTAAAATGTCTTATTGAGTAGCTATATAAAAGATAAACATGGTAGAACAATTTATCTGCAAAACAAAGAAGTCTGCAATTTGACTTATCATATCACTGTTACTTTGGGGTTTACCTAATTATCTTAGATGATAAATTACAAGTTGATGAATGAGGAAGGATTCAAATTTCAAGCAGGAAATTCTTTAAGATGGGTGGCTATTTAAATGTCTATAACCAATAGATTTTTAAATACAAAAAAAATGCAGAAAGCATCATTTTTTCCTCTTAAATGAGATTTAAATTGATTAATAATTATTTTGTCATAAGCAAATTCCATAATAGCAAATTCCCCATCACCTTGCTGAGTGAGACTGGCCCTCTACAAAGCTTGATGAGCTACACTTCATTTCTTCTCTCCTTGTTTTCTGCTGCCTGGATAATCAGACAGCATTTAAGGAGCCAGCCAGGCTGATGACTCAGCTCATGAAACAATGTGTGGCCACAAAGACGATGTTTATCCAGGAGCATTCTGGAGTCTTTTGCTACTGAAGTCGGCAAGCAGTGGGTAAGTGGCTCACGATGCTCATTCTCCCAAGAGTTTCTGGCAACATTGCCAGAGCAGAACTCGCTTCCCTCTCCCAAGGGTTGATCTCATTTGATGCTTCATCCAAGCAGAATGGTAGGAAGACTTCAGAGAAATACAGTTGGAACATAGGCAGATCCAAGCAAGTGCAGTGATAACATTGACATTCTGCCTTTTCTTGGCCAGGAGATGCCAGCAGTCAGAGCTTCTCCGCATACAAAGCCCAGGGGCAAGTGGATGAGACATGTTACCCAACTCATTTCTACCCTGCTGAGTCCCTCAAGGAGTGGGTCTTCTCTGGTTAGTAAAGCACTTGGAGAGCTAATGTTCTTCATGGCAGAGAGACATCCAAGTTAGTCTTACTTCATTACCACTTCTTATGTCCCTACAAAAGAACACTTTATAGGAAGCATTGGAATAAAGCATTTAAGGAGCCAGCCAGGCTAATAAAGTTAGGGTCCCTTCAGAGAAGAACTAGAGTGACTAAAAGATATGATTAGTATTTTGCTTTAAATTGTATTGCATCTGACTGTCTATGAAGTGGAGAGAGGACGGGGAAGAGTGTGAAAAAGAGACAGATTAAGCAGCGTAATATTTTAATATTTTTCCTGAAATGACAAACTTTAACCATCTGTTCCTATTTTATCAACCCATTCAAAATATTATTAAAATGCAGATTCCTTACAGTTAGCCAGAGTCTTCAAATGAGAAATGACCAAAGTTCCCATGACTTCAACCCCTGAAGACTAATGTAGTACTTTGGGATGGATGATAACTATCAAGCCCCTTTATAAGCAGCTCCCTCAAATGTATCCAGATGTGTCTGAGAATCCTCAGCACTTTTAGACCCCCAAGACTGTGAGGGGCTTATTTCTTTTTTTTTTATCTTCAGTGTCTAGCACACAGGATCTGACAAACGATAGGTGTTCAGTAAATATTATTTGAATGAATATATTAGTGAAGGTGTGCTTCCATTTTTTTCCAGAAATGTATATCTTTGTTTCAGTTTTTGTTTATTGTTTTGTGGGCAAGAAAAAAAGGAGGAAAGGCAATCAAAAATTAGATAACTTCAAAAGGCAGTGCAAATAGAAAGTTGGCATTTCTTAGTTCTCCTTTCCCTTTGGGGGTAATAACTGTGCCCTTGAATTTCTGAACTAAGTCACCAAGGAGGAATTGAAATTAAAAACCTTGGAGAGTAATTAGCAACAAAATGTCCTAATGTCAAGCTCCGAATTTTATGGGACCGTATTTGTAATATTAATTGAGCCTCTGTGTAGCCAAATGGTGGAATTATTGCTCCAATATAAATAGGCCCAAAAGAGAAAAACAGCCCAAAATAGCACAGATATTGCAAATCAGGACAGAGGTAATTTCTCTATACATGAAACGCAGGCAATTGCAATGCTTTCACCAAGTTCACTTAAGTGTAAAACAAAGCCCGTTTGGTATAACACAACCTACCCAGGTCTAAAATGCTATGGGACTGGGGCAAGAAAGGGAACTGAGACTTTGATATCATTGACTCTTTATACTTTTTTTCTTAAAGTGTGAGAAATTTGACTTATTCATTCACCCAAAACTTATTGAGCACCTATTATCAGCAAAGTCCAGGGCAGAAAATGTTCATAGTCTTTCCCAACCATGAGTTTACCATCTAGTTATATGGAAGAGCCACTGAACCAATTATCACAAAAGTGAATCTCTAAAGACCCAGTGAACATAAGGAGCATCAGCCGGGGAAGGGGAGAGGACTGACTGACCTAGTTTGCAAATCAGAGAAGGCTTCCTGGAGGAAATGATATTTAAAGTCTGACAATGCAGATGAATCAGCCAAGTTAAAAAGAAAAGAAAGTGGGGCTAGGGTTGTGGCTCAGCGGAAGAGTGCTTGCCTTGCACCTGTGAGGCACTGGGTTCGATCCTCAGCACCACATAAAAATAAACAAACAAAATAAAGATTAAAAAAATAGAAAATATTCTAGACAAAAGGAGCAGCATTTGGGAGGTGGGGAATGAACTTGATGCATCCAAGGAATAGAGAGGCCAGAGTGACCAGGATATGATTTTGAGTGGGCAAATAAATGGAGTGTAGAGAGAGGTAAGGCTGGAGTGGGAGGTGGGGCCATATCTTAGGCCTTTAATGGGTCCCATAATGCCCATAATGATAGGACACCAACCATTGTCAAGCCTTAAGTCAGGATCAGAGATAAGAGACATGGATAAGTCCAGGCCCCTAAAGTAGATCCTTGGTTCATTAAGAGACAGCAGAGGAAAAGGCTCATCCCCTTGAAAACTGGGCTTAGAGGTACCACTAAGAATTTAGAGGTACCACTAGAATTCCCCAATTCTCTGAGCACCCCACAAAGGTTTTGCAGAAGCATCTAGGACCACACCCTCACAGGACCATTCCAGGCTTGTCTCCTCCTTGAGCCCTTCCCTCCTTTGTACTCAAGATGGCATACTTGTTCCCAGGCTCCAGGCTGAGAGGAGATCAGTTTATCTCCCTGCACAGCCCACTCTCAGGAGTCTGAGAAGGTTTCTGAGATCCCCTTCCTCAGCTGCATCTCAACACTGTTTGTCACCTATAACTCTCACGTGCTGAGTCCCAGGAGAGAAAAATGACAAGCATGCCAGGAAGCACTTGGCCTTGAATCTGATCAAGGACCACTGCTAATATCTTCTTTGAGAGAAATTTATTAGAATATGCAGATAAAGTCTTTAAGGACCTCTCTTAAAAGAGCATGGACATGGAACACCTGGGGAATAGCAGAACAGTACTCACTCTGCCACCACTGAGGAAGAGATACTTTAAGAAATGGAGACTATTCAATTAGCACCAAGTATGATGGATCAGAATTGATAATATGCAGTCATAAATTATGGAATAATCAGAGAAGTGATCCTAATCCAGAAACCTGCCATGTCTGAAGCCTTAGCAATTTTTTATAACTCATCTCTGGATGGCCCCTGCTCAAACCACACCTGTACTTAGCCACTCATCCATGACCCTAGTCTATCACTCAAGCCCACTGCCAGCCATGGGTTTTTCTCAATTTCAGATGACCTAGATATAGGAAATAGAGCCTGAAGTCTTTGGAATCAGAACTGAACTCATATATAGCCCTAAACACTTCAAAGCTGGGTGACCCCAGGCAAGTCGTTCAACCTCTCTGAATTCACTTTCTTCTTCTGTCAAGTCAAAATCTCAACAGTCCCTGTATCAAGGATGATTGTGAGGATAATACCTGCAAAACTCTCAATCCAGATCCTAGCAAAGGGTAAATATTCATTAAATATTGAAATCTCACTCCCCTCCCCACCTACTCATATTGGTTCCTAGAAATTCTGGCTCTCCTTGCATTTGTGGGATCTGCTTCTTCTCCAAGCCAGCCTTTCAAAGCTGGTTTGGTCATCCTTGCACAGATGGACTGGCTGTGTGTATGTGCCTCTTACCAGCCAGCACTTATCACCAGTTTCTTCTATTTGACACCAAAAGGTATTGATTTTCCTTGAGCTACTTCCATGTACAACACCCTCAAGAACTATATATTCTATAAGTTCTCCTCCATGACCATCAAATCTCCTGCTCATAACCACAATCCCTAGAGCCACAAGGTCCTCAGCCGCTGAAGCATAGATCTGTTTCATTTTGCACTTGCTTAAAGGTCAAACATGAATTTCTCCCCATTATTGTACTGTGTCTTGTCACACAGACTCTCTGTTTCATGGATTAGTCACAGTCTTGCTATCAAATTAAATATTCCTCGGTGGTTATTTTTAGAGAGATCTTTTTCTAACTCTACATGGTGCAATGATGTGTGTGCACCCACAGCTCTGGAATCCAGGCATTACCAGGTGGGCTCCACAATGTGTGAGGGCTCAAATTCCTCTAGAAAGCAGCAGCCAGAGGAGCAGAGGGATTTGTAACCTGACTTTGTCCATAGACTCCTCCATCCAGCCCAAGATATTTCATCCTCTATGCCTTGGATGATTGCTCATTCATCAATCAGTTCAGAAGGCTCTTAGCACAATTGTGAGTTAAGCAAAGCATATCTGTGCCATTCCAACCTCTTGTTTGGCTGTGTCCTCTATCCCCATGCAAGGATAATAGTGTCCACATGCCCCTGTACCCTGATATAAATCTGCTCTCAGGAAAGAGCCCATTGTCCTTCTGACTGAGACCTGAGCCAATTCATTTATGATTACATCTATCTCTGCCTGCTTCAATAGGTTCTGCCTACACACTTAGGCCAACATCAATAGAGAAATGAGGTCCTCAGAACAGACCAGTATTTCAGACTTAATTGGGGTAGAAAGGTCTTTCTAAGTGAGTCTTCTTCACCTACTTGAAAGCACTGTGAAAATAAGAAGCTATATGTACCTTGGGCCTTAAGGATCTGAAAGTATAACTGAAGCAGCAAAACCCACAGAGTTACTAACTTATAATTCAAGACAAGATTTAGCATTTTCCCCTGGGGTATGGTCTGTAAGAGGGCAGCAGATTTCTCATTCCCAATGTTCCTCCACTGACAGTGACACGTGGGGCCTCACTCACTTAGAGCATGTGAGACTAGCAGAAAGTCAGGAAGGGATAATTCTAGGATCTATTTGACCTCACTCTAAGCTATTCCTCCACCAAGTCTCTACTTACCGAAGTGAGGCATTGGCCTTCATTTAGGTTTTTCTTTTTTTTTTTTTAAGAGAGAGAGAGAGAGAACTTTTTTAATATTTATTTTTTAGTTTTTGGCAGACATAACATCTTTATTTGTATGTGGTGCTGAGGATTGAACCCAGCGCCGTACGCATACGAGGCGAGCATGCTACCGCTTGAGCCACATCCCCAGCCCTCATTTAGGTTTTTCTGTCTTATTTTGTTCAGAAGTTGGATGGAGAGAAAGGAACTATTTATTTCAGAAAGCCCTTAGAGACTGCAAATGCTTCAGAAATTTAGAGGCAGGGGAGGATGAGTGGACTAGAAAAATCCAGGAAGACTTGACAAAGGAGGCAAGGTCCCAGAGGATGAGAATAATTGGACATGGCCCAGAAGTTAAGGGGGGCACTCTTGAAAAAGTTTTCATGAACCAAGACACAGAAGAAGGAAGAAACAGAACTATGCAGGAAGTAATGGCAAGACCAGTGTAACCAGAGCCCAAGATTTCCTTGGGAATATGGCAAGTGGGTGGAGTCAGGATATGGAGAATTATGAGCAGTAAAGAGAAGACTAATCAGTAGATCAAGTTCTATTTCCCAAAGACTCTTCAAGGTTCCAGGTGAAATAGCCTCAGAGGCCTCAGAGGAAGAATACAACTGTGAAGACCAGCTGGAAGTTATGAGGATATGAGAGGACACAAAGATTTAAACTTGGATCCCTCCAAACATGAAAACAGCCCTGGCAGGGCCTGGTAAGCCATTCATGAAGTTCACTGGGAAAGATACAAATGTGCATCACTCAATGGGAGCTGCTTCCTCCCATGAGGGGAAATAGAATCAGTACATGAACAGATGGGAAAATGAGCATCTTATTTAACCACCAAAGAAATACAAATTGAAGCTATAATGAGACTCCTCTGGTCCATCATATTTTTTAAAAAAATCTAATGAAGGGTGCAGGCAATTAGGAATGTAAGAGAAGGGGTCTACTCTAAGTAGGGAGGGTCCCATGGGTCCCTCCCACCAGAAATATGACAAGTGGATATCAAGAAACCTAAAAAATGTGTGCCAAGTGTGGTGGCACACACCTGTAATTCCAGCTATTTAGGAGGCTGAGCCAGGAAGATCTCAAGTTCAAGGCCAACCCGGGCACCTTAGAAAGACCTTGTCTCAAAATAAAAAGAACAGGAGCTGGGTATGTAGCCCAGTGGTAGAGTGCCCCTGGGTTCAAGCCCCAGTGCCAAAAGGAGGAAGAGGTGGAAGAGGAAAAGGAGGAGGAGAAGGAGGGGGGAAGAGAAAAATAAAAGAAACTTTAAAACTCTTAATTCTGTGATAATGGATCAGAGATAAATTCCATTTACATAAGTATTCAATGTGCTTCTGTGTATAAATATTGTAAATTACCCAAATGACCACCAGTAGGGGATGATTTGTTTGAACACGGGCATTGCCCCCATGCAATTTTATGCAATCAAGAATAGGCTTGAGGGCTGGGATGGTGGATCAGCGGTAAAATGCTTGCCTAGCACATGCGGGGCCCTGGGTTTGATCCTCAGCACCACATAAAAATAAATAAATAAAATTGAATTTTAAAAAAGAATAGGCTTGAAAATGATATATCAACATGGAAAATATCTATTATATAACTTTCAGTGACAAATAATTAGTCTTAAAACTGTTCACAGTGTAGCTGTGATTATGCAAGAACAAACACATGTAGATACAAACCAAAGTAAAGTACTCCAAGAAGTTGCCCTTTTTTTCCCTAAATTTCCCAATGGGTATATGTTGCTTCGATCTGAAACTTAACTTTATAAAACAGTGCAGCTTCATCAGGAGAATAACACACACAGGTAGGACATGCAGCTGGACAGCACTGAAGTTCACCCTCCCAACCTCTTTGGAGCTTATCCTCCTGGTGATGAATAGGGAGGATTTCTCAAAATGAGGCCCTCATGATAGAGCCAGGACAGCACTGAAACAAAAACATATGTCCACATGGAGATTTGAGCACAAATGTTTGTAACAGCTTTTTTTATAATAGCCAAAAATTAGAATACTTAATAACCACCAAAATTGTAGTATATTCATAAACTGGAATACTAGTCAGCATTTGAAAGAAACAATAAGGTAGGCACGGTTTCTCATACCTGTAAGCACAGCTACTAAGGAGGCTGAGGCAGGAGGATCACAAGTTTGAGATCAGCCTGTGAAATTTATCAAGACCCTATCTCAAAATAGATTATTTTTAAAGGGCTGGAGATATAACTCAGTGGTAGAGTGCTTGCCCTAGCATGTGACAGGCCCTGGGTTAAATCCAAGTCTCTCTCTTTCTCTCTCTCCCTCTCTCTCTCTCTCTCTCTCTCTCTCTCTCTCTCTCACACACACACACACACACACACACATACATACATACATACACACACACACACACACATAGAACTACTAATACAACATGGATAAATCTCCGAAAGAAGTCAAACACAAAAAGCTATATACTTACATACTATAAAATTCTGCATATATGAACTTCTAGAATAGGTAAAAATTGTCTATGATGATAGAAATCAGATCTGTATTTGTTGGGGTCTAAGAGGAGTGATGGGGATAGAAATGTTCTCTGTCCTGGGGCTGGGGTTGTGGCTCAGTGGTAATGTGCTCGCCTAGCATGCATGAGGCACTGGGTTCGATCCTCAGCACCATGTAAAAATAAATAAAATAAAGTCCAACAAAAACTAAAAAAAAAAATTTAACAACAACAACAAAAAGAAATGTTCTCTGTCCTGATTAGTATACTGGTTTACAAGAATATACATGGTAGGTAAAAATTTTTCAAGCTTACACTTAAGATTTCATTTTATGTAAATTATACTTCAAGTACAAACTTCAGAAACTGCTTTGAATGTACCCTGTTCATGGATAGGCAGAACTAACATCATCAAAATGGCGATATTACCCAAAATTCTCTACAGGTTTAATGCGATGCCAATCAAAATCCCAATGGCATTTCTTGTAGAAATAGATAAAACAATCATGAAATTCATATGGAAAAACAAAAGACCCAGAATAGCAAAAGCAATTCTAAGCAGGAAGTGTGAATCTGGAGGTATAGCGATACCAGAGTTCAAACTGTACTACAAAGCAATAGTAACAAAAACAGCATGGTACTGGTACCAAAACAGGCATGTGGACCAATGGTACAGAATAGAGGACACAGAAACCAATCCACAAAAGTACAACTTTCTTATATTTGATAAAGGGGCTAAAAGCATGCAATGGAGGAAGGATAGCATCTTCAACAAAGGTGCTGGGAAAATTGGAAATCCATATGCAACAAAATGAAACTGAATCCCTTTCTCTCGCCATGCACAAAAGTTAACTCAAAATGGATCAAGGACCTAGATATCAAATCAGAGACACTGCGTCTGATAGAAGAAAAAGTTGGCTATGATCTACATACTGTGGGGTCGGGCTCCAAATTCCTTAATAGGACGCCCATAGCCCAAGAGTTAATAACAAGAATAAACAAATGGGGCTTACTTAAACTAAAAAGTTTTTTCTCAGCAAGAGAAACAATAAGAGAGGTAAATAGAGAGCCTACATCCTGGGAACAAATTTTTCCCCTCACACTTCAGATAGAGCCCTAATATCCAGAATATACATGGTAGGTAAAAATTTTTCAAGCTTACACTTAAGATTTCATTTTATGTAAATTATACTTCAAGTACAAACTTCAGAAACTGCTTTGAATGTACCCTGTTCATGGATAGGCAGAACTAACATCATCAAAATGGCGATATTACCCAAAATTCTCTACAGGTTTAATGCGATGCCAATCAAAATCCCAATGGCATTTCTTGTAGAAATAGATAAAACAATCATGAAATTCATATGGAAAAACAAAAGACCCAGAATAGCAAAAGCAATTCTAAGCAGGAAGTNGCATCTATACACAATGGAGTATTATGCAGCACTAAAAAATGAAAATCATAGAATTTGCAGGGAAATGGATGGCATTAGAACAGATTATGCTAAGCGAAGCTAGCCAATCCTTAAAAAACAAATGCCAAATGTCTTCTTTGATATAAAGAGAGCAACTAAGAACAGAACAGGGAGGAAGAGCATGAGGAAAAGATTAACATTAAACAGAGAAAGGGAGAGAGAAGGGAAAGCATATGGAAATGGTAGGAGACCCTCAATGTTACACAAAATTACATATAAGAGGTTGTGAGGGGAAAGGGGGGGAACAAGGGAGAGAATTAAACAACAGCAGATGAGGTAGAGAGGAAAGATGAGAGGGGAGGGGAGGGGGGATAGTAGGGGATAGAAAAGGCAGCAGAATACAACAGTCACTAATATGGCATTATGTAAAAATTGTGAATGTGTAACAGATGTGATTCTGCAATTTGTATTTGGGGTAAAAATGGGAGTTCATAACCCACTTGAATCAAATGTATGAAAGATGATATGTCATGAGCTTTGTAATGTTTTGAACAACCAATAAAAAAAAAGAAACTGCTTTGAGTATACCAGTGGCCAATGTATGTTCATTGGAGTGTCCTTAGAGCCCATCACCAACCTGAAGAGCAGGATTCTCTTCCTCATGGGAATGAAGACATGGATGCTTTTATAGCCCCCTCTTAGAGAGGTTGAAGAAATCAGACTTGAGAATGTACAATATGTATTTGATCCGATTCATTCATCAGGTTCAATCCAGGCCTTGACTTCCACGCTCATAAATCTGTTCCTTGGGAACAGGAAAGAGTAGATCTATGCTGGGTGATATAAGCCAGGATTGCCAGGGGCTAGAGCTGGAACAGGACTGAAGACTTTGAGTCTGGAACCATAGAGTGCCCTCAAGATTTAACTTTTGCTTGTTAAGTTTTCTTATTCTGTCAATCAGGGAGCAGGGGATGTGGGACTTACTCCCTGCCAACACCCAAGGGCTTCGCAGTGACTCAAGTTCATGAGCACAGTTGTAGCCTTTGGAGAAGAGGACTTCATATATTCTCTCCTTCCTTCAGGATGGCCACGGGCCTCCTAAAATGCATCCTGGATCCCTGAACCTCAAAACTTTTGACTGTTGTAAATTTTTCCAGGTAAACAGCAGACTATCCTCAGTGTCTGCACAACAGGGAACTTGGCAGGGGACAGAGGCTTTGGACTCCTAAATGCCCTAGCCCTCCTATCATATCAGATGCTAACTACCCTGCAGCTCATTTTCCTCTCCCCAACCTGTAGAGCAGGTCTGGGTATCCCATTTCCTCCATCCTAGAGTAATTTACTTCTGGACTTCAAACTCACCCCAGACTCTGTTTTTTTTTTTTTTTACATGTTCTTATATTGAATCTTCCCAAGAACCCTGTGAGCATCATTGTGATCATTTTAAAAAATAAGGAAATTGAGATTCCAAAGAATGGAAGAAGCTTGACAAAAATCACATACAGCAGCCAGCCCCAGAGCTCCAGACCTTACCGACATAAAAAAAAAAATCCCGGGCTGGGGATGTGGCTCAAGCGGTAGCGCGCTCGCCTGGCATGCGTGCGGCCAGGGTTCGATCCTCAGCACCACATACAAACAAAGATGTTGTGTCCGCTGAAAATTAAAAAATAAATATTAAAAAAAAATCCCTTCTTGACACCAGTGGAGAACAGCAGCCACAGTCTTGGGAGGGCTGAACCTGGAGTGGGCAGTGGCAGACCTAGGACAGTGGCACTCTACAGAGACAAGTCTGGAAGCTGTGAAAGATACTTTAGGGGAGAAAAAAGTGGAGAAAGTTTTCTCTTCTCTCCATGCACTTTCAGGTTATAACCTATGTTTTTGTGCTTTTGTTTAGACGCAAAGGGAATCCCAAGGGCTTCTTGAATGATGACTCTTCAAGGTAGCTCGTGACACTGACAAAATTGGCCAGAGAGAGACCACTATAGGTAGCACCTGGGCCCAAGGTCCCCAATCCCAGTTGTGGAGCAACATCACCCAGATTTTGTATTAAATGCAAGCACCCTCCAAGCTGAAGCAGATTTCCCAGGTGGAGACTTCAGGGAGGTTCTAATGAGGTCCAGGGCCAAGGAAACCTTGGAATCAAGGAACCAAGAGGGACTACGGAGGCTGCCTGAACAGATTTGGTTTACCAGGGTTTGTTAGATATGAAAAGGCTGAGAAGGGTAGCACCTGCCTCTTAGAACTGCTGCCTGGGCTATATGAATGAATAATTTCTGTATCCAACTGTCAATAATATGAGATTTCTTCCCTCTTTACATTGGACAAGAAGTTCTAGCTCAGGAGCATCCAGAAGGCTGGCAGCATGAAAATGTCTAGGCTTGCCTGAAAAACACACCTAGAGCTAGTTTTGAAATATCCCAGGAAGGCTTACCAAGGGAGACTCTAATCAAGGGTGAACATGAGCCAAGGGACATTGATGGCTTACATGGGAATTGTCCTAGGTTGTCCTTCAGAATCCAGCTACAGTCTTCAGTCACCTTTGGAGAGAGATGCCTGCCCTGAGGCCAGAAGAGATGGCAGGTAAGTTCCTCCACTCCTGCTCCAACATTGCCAACCCCAGGTAAAGCTGTCCCAAACTACACTCTTAACATATCACCTCAGTTCTAGTGCAAGGGTCTCTAATGGCTCTCTGTTGTCTCAGAGCAGTTTACATACTCAGCCTAGCATTTATTTCTTCACCCAAATCTAGATCCACCCCAAGATGCAAGACCCTTGCCGGAGCTGTGTCTTATCCTCTCTTCTCAGACCTTTCTAAAGTTCCATCTTCCTTCCAAACCCACAAGTCCTAAGGACAAGCAAAGCTGCCACTCTCCTCTAAGGATGTCTAATAGCCCTGATTTTGGGGTGCAGAAAACCAGGAGTGCCCACATCTCTAGCCAGGGAGTGAGAACCCCAATTCAGGTCATGGCTTCCAATGTTTCCACAGCTATAGGGTGCAGTCAGAAAGTCCCTCATGTATGTCCAGCCTTTGGGCAGTACCAGTCCTGAGAGTGGCAGGGAGAAAAGCAGCAACCGGCCCAGAACCAGATTCAATCAATCCCTGGGACCAGATCAGGGATGGGGTCTGAAAGACCGCTTCTCAGGCCTCCAAGCTCTCTGTGTTCCAGTAACCCAGCACACCCAGTCTCCCCACACATCTGCCCTTCCCTCTGGTCACAGACAGAACCCCTAAACCCCAATGCCAAACAATCATGCTCTCCTCACTCAAAGCTATCTGGAAAGGAAGACCCAAGGAAGCCTAATTAAGAGCTGTCAGGGCTCCAGGCATAGTCACTAATAAAGTCCTAGCCAGAAATCAGCAAAAATGGAAAACACCTCTACAGAAGAAAGTGAAAGCCAGAAGGACCTGAGAGGGAACTCTGAGGCCAGGGAAGGCAGGGTAGTCAGACCAATGACCAAGGAGGCTGCATGTGGAGGAAGGAGTCGTCAAGGCTGAGAGGCTGACTTGTGAGCTTCAGTTTTCTTATTTATAAAGCCAGAATTAAATGTAACAAGGCACTTCTCAGCTCTGACCTTCTCAGATTCTGTCTAGAACTTCCTCCCCTTTACAGCTCTCAAAGTCATTTTTTTGTAATTTTTTATTTGTTTTAATCAGTTAGACCTGACTGTAGAATGCATTTATGCACTTTGATGTATCATACATAGATGGGATATAACTTCTCATTTTTTTGAGTGTACATGTTGCAGGAATCATATTGGTCATGTAGTCACATATATAAATACTATAATAATGTTTGTTTCATTCTACTATTTTTCCCATCCCCACATCCCCTCCTCTTCCCTCCCATCACTTCCCTCTTCCTAATCTAAGGTAACGCTATCCTTCCCGAGTGCCCCCCCACCTTATTGTGAATTAGCATCCGCATATTGGAGAAAATATTCAGCCTTTGGTTTGTGGAATTGGCTTATTTCGTTTAGCATGATATTTTCCAGCTCCAACTGTTTACTGACAAATGCCATAATTTCACTCTTCTTTAAAACTTTAAAGTAATATCCCACTGAGTAATATTCCATTGAATAATATCCACATTTTCTTTATCCACTCATTTATTGAGGGACACTTAAGTTGGTTCCATAGTCTAGCTATTGTGAATTGAAACTGCTATAAACATTGATGTGGCTGCATCACTATATTAAATTGATTTTAAGTCCTTTGGGGATAAACCAAGGAGTAGAATAGCTAGGTCAAATGGTGGTTCCATTCCCAATTTTCTGAGGAATCTCCATACTATTTTCCATAGTGGTTGCACCAATTTGCAGTCCCACCAACAATGTATGAGTGTACCTTTTCCACCACATCCTAGCCAACATTTATTGTTGCCTGTATTCTTGATGATTACCATTCTGACAGGAGATAAAATCTTAGAGTAGTTTGATTTGCATTTCTCTAATTGCTAGAGATGTTGAGCACTTTCTCATATATTTGTTGATCAACTGTATTTCTTCTTCTGTGAAGTGTCTGTTCAGTTCCTTAACCCATTTATTGATTGGGTTATTTGTTTTTCTCAAAGCCATTTCTGATCCACACTTGGGTTGATTTGCTAGTCCAAGATTTATTCCCATCCTTGGAAGGCCGGGTTTGTCCAGTCCAGGAGGGAAAACATGGAAGCCAGAAAGTGCACCAACACAAAAGCCACATTTTTTTCTTCCAGGTAATTGGACTCTGGAGTGAAAAAATCAGAAACCCCAAGTGGAAACCTATAAGTTCTTTTAGGTCCCTGCAGTCCTAATGTCAATCTCTCCTGTCACCAAAATTTGGACTATCTTCAAGAGGTGTTTTTTTTTTTTTTTTTCTCACAGCTTTAGCTACTAACCTGTGTGACATTGGATAAGTCAATGACCTCTGACTACCTTCCTTCCAGAAGGCAGAAACTGACTTCCTGCTCCTCCCCTAGGCCCCTCCCATTCACTGCATCTTTACCTCTTCCAGGCAGCTTTAGAAAGGACTTACTCCATAGAGCTAGCTCCCATGTGTGAGGAAACCCATACAACCTCCAGAGTAACAAAAGGAAGAAAACACTCCAGAGTCAGTCCCTGAAGGATGGACATGGGAGGAGAGGTGGCTGTCCCAGAAGGAACACCCTGAGGTCCCCTATCATTACTCAGACCCCAGACCTGCATTGACTCATGGGTTAGAGGGAGAAGGGGCTTGCTAACTGAGGTTATGATCAGTAACTATTGCTGAGAATTTCTGCTCAACCCCAACCCCATGGAGCATTCACAGAACTTCAGTGAGATTGAACCCTAGTTGTTGGAGCTCACTAAAAGGAATCAACCCCCAGAGGGCAGGCCCTATCTCTATAGAACCTATCTTCAGAGGTTGAGTTATATCTTATTGCTTCTTTTTTTTTTTTTTTAAGAGAGAGAGAGAATTTTAATATTTATTTTTTTGGCGGACACAACATCTTTGTTTGTGTGGGGTATTGAGGATCGAACCCGGGCCGCATGCATGACAGGCGAAAGCGCTACCGCTTGAGCCACATCCCCAGCCCCTCTTATTGCTTCTTGATGTGGAAACAGACAACGGGTGTTGGCTTTGCTGATATTAACAACCCCAGCGAGCTTTGTATCCATGGTTTAGTGGGTTTAATTTATTGCTAAAGATAAGATGTTAAAGCCATTTCAGGAATTTATATTCCCTCTGTAGAATCAAGGGCCAGGTGAGGACTGATTCACATCTGCAAGCTATTATGAACCCTGGACAAGACCCTGTTCTGGTCAGTGGCAGAGCCTAGAAAAAGGCACCTGCAAAAGCCTTGATTTCCGGGAGTCCCAGAAGGCTGCCCACACTCACTTCTCTCCAGAGGAGGTTGGTATAGCCCAGCTCTCTCCAAGTACAATGTGCTCATATCTGAATATTTGCTTCTCAAAAAAACTTTTGACCTGTGAAGCCTCTGACTTGCTTTTCTCTGCCTGAAATGCCCTTCCTCTTCTTCTTCTTGTCATTTGTTCTCAATTGAGTGTCCTCTACTTAGAGACTTTCCTGATCCTTCTGTTCCCATCTGTCACCCCATTCCTTAGTTGTGGGTTCCATCATTAGAGAAGGAGTCCCATCTGCTTAGCTTTGCCTCAGCCAACAGCACAAGGAAGCCTACCCACAGTAGGCACTCTGGGCCGATCTATCTCCTCTCCAGCTGATGGAGTGCCCAGCCTTGTACCCCAAAGTCTCAGGTTCCCTTCATGACTCTGTGAGGAGGGGTTTTCTGGACCTGCCTTGCTGCCACTGGGCGGGGCTTGCTCTGCCTCATGTGTGCCCAGCAGCCTCACCGTACAGCCTACTAGGCCCTGGCCTGGCAGGGACCTTCACAGAGAGACAGGACTAAAGGCAGGTGGGTGGCTCTGTCAGAAAGGAGCTCTGACTGCAGCTTCTGTCAGGGAATCAACCTCCTTTTAAGAGGCTTTAACCTGTGACTCGACACTTCCCTGAATACCATCATGTCCCACACAACTTCTTATGTGAGGTGAATTCTGGGAGACCTGTGACATAATGGGAGCTGGGCAGAATGTCATGCCTTATCTTTCATAGTCTCATAGTTCAGGAGATAGGCATTGCTGTCTACTTCTTCTAATGAGGAAATGAACTCAGAGTGATTAAGGGGATTGTCCAAAGTCACAAAGCAGTGTAAAGAGGGGACTTCAGGTTGTGTGACTAAGGCCTAACTTCTGTCTCATTTGCAGGGATTACCCTGACTTTAAACCTTCTTGAGAGGTGCTGGGCACTCCCTGCCTGGGGTCAGGGACCAGAAGCTATGGAAGTTCACTCCAATTCTTTTTTTTTTTTTTTAAGTACCGGGGATTGAAACCAGGGGCACTTTACCACTTACTCACATCCCCAGACCTTTTTATTTTAATTTGAGACAGAGTCTGACTTAGTTGCTGAGGCTGTCCTTGAACTTGCAATCCTTCCATCTCAGCCTCCTGAGTTGCTGGAATTATAGACAAGCAGCACTGCCCAGCCCCAAGTGTCATTTTTTAGCAGCCACAGACATAGAAGATCGGGAAAGGGAAAGGGCAGGTTTGTGACACCTCCAACTAGACTAGGTCAGGGGAGAGATCAAATGACAGTAGAACTCTGGGAAGGGTCAGCTTTCTTAGGAAGGGACTGTGGAGCCCCATGGTCCTGGGTTTAGACCCTGAACCTGTTGAATATCACTCATAGAAAAATGGGTGCTTTTTCCTGGTGCCACTCAAGCTCCAATGACTTCATCTGTAAGATGGGCATAAATTTCTCCTTGGAGGGCAACTGGACAAACATAAATGTAAAGGAAGATAAGTGTGAGATATGCCTGGCACACAAGAAATGTTCAAACCTGAGTTGTGAGGTGTGACAGCAGCAGGCCAGGCCCGTAACAGAATAGTTCAGGCCCTCACCTGACCTTTCTCAGTGGGTTCTAAGAACTTCCCATCCAGTTCCATTAGCCAAGTCGAGGAGATATGACCCAGGAGTCAAGGTCCCATCACCTGAAAGGAAGGCTGAGTTGAGGTAGATCCCCACACTAGGAGTCTGCTTCAGGAGGTGGCTGAGAGGCCTGCTTCATTCCTACACTGAAAATCTCTGTGCCGGGTATGAGAATTGATGGCTTCCCGATTTGCTGTGGACATAGAGCAAGGCCATGAGGAGTGGAAATGGGGGCATAATCTGCTTTGTCCACACCCAAAGCCCCTGCATCAAGGGCCAATTTTGCAGGATAAGGGCAGGCTCCGCAATACCTCCCCTGCTATTTCCTCATCTCCATTATCTTTCCTTTATCCTAATATTCTCTGACCAAAATGAATTCCCCACCAGAAAGTGGAATGCAAGTCATGCCCCCCCAATTCATCTCTGTTCCCCTTGCCAGTCTCTGTTTGTAGTCCACCAGACAGTGTAGGCAATTGTTCTCTGCCTATCCCCCACAGAATCTGGACTCTCTGAGGGTAGGGGGAATGGGAGAAAGGACAACCTGGAAGCCATTTTTCCATGTCAGAGCCCTGCCTCCTATCCTCCCCAGCTAAGGACCTTAGCCAGTCTCAGCCTTGGTTTCTCATATGTTACCTGGGGGTCATAATGCCTGCCCTGCTGGATTGGAGATATATTTTGCTAATGTCTATAGTTCAGTGATCCATAATCATTTTTTAAAAATATTCACTTTTTAGTTTTAGGTGGACACAATGTCTTTATTTTATTTTTCTGTGATGCTGAGAAGTGAACCCAGTACCTCTCGCATGCTAGGCGAGTGCGCTACCACTTGAGCCACATCCCCAGCCCAACCATAAGCATTTTTAATCACAAAAACTCTTGTTTAATTTCAATCTCAAGAGAAATTCCAGTACATAAAATAGCTCTGTTGGTGGGTATATCTTCATATCCTGGGGGTTCAGACAGTCCAACATGAAAAGACCTGGCCCCAAATCTGACAGCCAACTCCAAAACTAACTGGAAATGGCAGAGCAGCGAGAGGAGGTGGATGGATTGTTTGACAAACTGGCATCAAATCTGGGTGTATCTCTGTGGAGGCAGAAGTAGATATGGGGAGTGGAGAATGTGCCACACATGACAGTGGCCTGGGGGCTCTAAGAGCAAGAAGATGCCACCAGGTGCCCACGTCTCACTCTGAGTGCCCCTCTCTGGTTCCTCACAGGAGGGGGGTGAGGAAATAAGAGAGCCCCTTGCCATGGTTGCCTCTCACCTGTTGGACTTATTCTCTGTTCTTCACACAAACACTTTGCCTCACCCTGCACCTGTCAGCTCTAATGCCCTTTCCCTAAATCTTGTCTATTCAAATCTGCCTTGCTTTTTTTTTAAAGAGACAGAGAGAGAGAGAGAGAGAGAGAGAGAGAATTTTAATATTTATTTTTTAGTTATCGGCGGACACAACATCTTTGTTTGTATGTGGTGCTGAGGATCGAACCCGGGCCGCACGCATGCCAGGCGAGTGCGCTACCGCTTGAGCCACATCCCCAGCCCCTGCCTTGCTTTTTGAGTTCACATTGTCACCACATCTGGGAAGTCTTCTGTGATTGTCCCCAGCCAAGAGTAGCATTTCCTTCCTCCAGCCTCCTTTGGGGCAGAGGGCTATGGCTAAGAGCTTGGGGCTCAGTTTCTCTGTCTGTAAGATGGGGCTTAAGTGAGAAGATCCATATAAACCCCCAGCACAGTAGGCAGATGGAAGTCACTCGGTAAACAGCAGCTCTTCGTTATGTTATTGTAGTCTGTTCCACGGGTTCTCTTTCAGGCTCTGGCACATAGTAGGTGTCCACTGAATGCTTATCCCAGTGACCAGCAGGTGGCCCCACACCCCAATTAACCTGTCTTGCTTGCCACCAGATCCTCTGAGCCCCAAGAAGCTAGTCCCCTTGAGTCACTTTCTCCTGGTCAGGAAAAACAGAGAGGGTAAAACTGGTAGAGTGCTAGTTAGCTGGACACATCACCTAGCAGATTCTGGTGATCAAAGCCTTTGGGTTTGGCCGCCACATCCCCTTCTCCGTCACACCCTTGCCCTACCCTTGTGAGGGGTACTCCCATTTAACAGGTAAAAAAACTTGGGGCCTAATAAAGTACATGGACTGTCTGAGACCTCAGAATATTCTTCACAATTCATCAGCCAGTGGTAACATGTCTGCCAAGAATGCTGGGAAAATCTGATACTCTTTAATCATTACCTTATCTTATTGATGGGAAACTTCAAAGATGAAAACAGACTTGACCAAGGTCTCAGGTAAACCAAAGCTCAGGTCTCCTGGCTCTTATTGACCCTACTCTATAGGACAGGAGATAGGCTTCCTGTATGCTGATCTTGATACCAAGTGGTGGCTGCCCAATGGGACAAAAGGAAGATTTTTACCCCATTAGACTTGAGAGCTGCTGCGAGGAACCCGTAGGGATGAGGAGGCTCAGCCTAAGGCAACCAGGTGTGGAGATAGGCACACAGGGTCTGATGTACCACTCCTTCCCCAGGCCTGCAGGAGAGACAGTTTTATGCAGGCCTGAAAACAGAGACCCCTATAGAGACTGCAGCAGGCTGCATTTTGAGTCTCAATTCTGATGCTGCAGTGGAGGGGCTGAAATGAGGGCGAGGCTGGAGAAGGGATGGTATAGAATAGCAATGAGCCAGGCTGCTGGAGGCCAGCCAGGACCAGGTTCCCAGGACAGAATCAGGGGTGATCTTTCTCTCTCTCTCTCTCTCTCTCTCTTCTCTCTACCCCACCCCTCCTTCTCACTCTCGCTCTCTTCTTCCCTCTTTCTCGTGTGTGTGTGTGTGTGTGTGTGTATGTTTGTGTGTAATCCTTAAGTGAAACCTCCCTGCAAAGCCACTATGGAGCGTGTGCAAATGCCTGTATGTCTGGATTAGCTGATGTGAATGTGTGGCTACCTGGGTTTAGCTCACCTGATACTGGCTGATTATCAGAAGATTTGTTCCCATTTCAGAGATGTTATACTGAGTGTGACTTGGCAGGGCATCCAACCTCCAAGTCTAGGCTTGTGAGAACTGCATCTAATGCCAGAGATGAGGGGGGTAGGCTTTGGGCTGGGTTTGTCCCTGGGTCACAATCCTCATGGGCTCTTGGAAGTGATCCCGAAGACATGGAATATAAGGGGGCAATCCTTCTATCTTCTCCCCTGCTGACTACCTCTACAACAGAGGAAGGGACATGGTCCCTTCCCCGCAATAGCAACAAGCTAAGTCTAATCAATAAGAATCCTTCCCCAGGACTGGCATGTGGACACCTGAGCAGATGAGAGACCCTGTGAGACTTCTACAGATGTGTTCTTGCCTGTGGAGAAGACTAGTGCATGGGAGGCTCAAGGCCAGCCCCTGGAAGAAGCACAGACTGGCCGAGTAGAGGGGCCAATAGAACCCTAGAGCATAGTCTCTCTGTCCCTGAGACCCTGGTCTCAGGTATTCTACATCCAATTCTGTAGCCTATCAGCACATGCCCTGGTCTCTGAGGTGCTTCAATTCTCTTTTGACTTAGATTGTCCCATGACACCCTTTCTCTGTGAGCCATGTCCTTCCTTCATAGACTATATCACGGCCATAATCTGATACATATCTGTATGTTTTATCTGTCTCCATCATGAATATAAACTCCTTGAGGTAAGAACCTTGTCTGCAGGTTCCATAGCTGCTTTCTTTGTACCCAGCACAAGTCCCAGGCACAGTGGGTGCTCAGGAGCCGGATGAGAGAGTCCATCTGCACCTCTGCAGCTCTGTCACTAGATGGACTATATATATAACTTTGCATCTGGCCAGCATTTTGCCAGACTTAAAGGGTATGCTAGGAAGGTTGGCCTGAACCACTTCCACGGGGACCCTCAAATAATTCATCTGGCCACCCTCCTTTGAAGCTCAGAGATAAAGGTCCATGAGTAGAGGCCTGATTTTCTGGATGGAAAGTCCTAGGGGTAGATTTGAGGCAGGACTGCCTTTTCTCTCAGATACTAGGTACTTACTTCTCTCCTTCCTGATGGTAAGGTTACTGGGGTAGCTAATGGGGTTTGGGTATAAGCCACTTATCAGGTACCCACTAAGTACTTCACACCTATCATCTGCCCAAATCCCCCAGACGACATCCCGAGGTGGGCAATCTCCTTTCCAGTACATAGTTGAGGAAATGGAGGCCAGAAAAGCTGAGGGACTTGTCCAAGGTCACCAGGCTGGGAAATAGCAAAACATCTCTGGAGCGCTTGCCTATGCCCTGCCTTCTAACATCTCTGTGCCCTCCTCCAAGCCCTGAGGGAAGTGAGGGCGGAGGAGGGAGTGCTGCCTGAGCCAGATGAGCTCTTGGAAAACTTGGAGGTTTCAAGATTGAAGCTGGGGGAGAAATGCCACAGTAAGGGCCCCCTTGAGGCTGCCCGCAAGGGCTCCTGAGGGGTGAGGGTTCTCTCTTCCTGCAGTAGTGAAAAGACAGTCTTCCAGCATCCTGTCCCCTCCCCTCTCTGATATTCTTGCTGCCAAATGAAATCTGGCAGCTTCTGAAAATAGCTCAGCGCTACAGCAGGCACTCTGCCCGCCCTTCAGCAGACTGGCACACAGCTGGGGGTGGCCACTGTGGGCAGACGCTGGCACATGCAGGGACGGGGGTGGGTGTCACACACACAGTGCACAGGGGCGGCACAGAGCTGGGGGCATGTGTCAGCTGCCATCCCTCAGCCCCTCTGACCTTCCCACGCCTAGTGAAGCTGCAGTGTCTCTAAGAGTCAGCCTGGCATGTTTACCAGGCCAGAGGCACCCTCTCCAGCTGAAGTGAAATCACTAGTAGGGCTAAGCAACAGACCTTTGGTCACTTCTTTCCACCCATGTAGACAAAGAAAAACCTAGGAACCGGGAGAAAATGTCAAAACAGTGTTTATTAATATGTGGATGTAAAACCCAGCAGCATTGTTCTATGTGACATAGTCTAGAGATTCCCAGCCAGTGAGAGAGGGGCCAGGAATCAGGAACTAGGCTGGGTGTCAGGCACTTGTCAGTCCCCATATCAAGCACTCAGCACCTTGAGGCTATACTTGGCAGGGTGGGACAGGGTAAGCCTGGATCAGCCAGGAGGGCTCTCTGCTCCAACTCAGGCTGAAGCCAGGACCACACCTTCTGAGCATGGCTCAGCAGCCTTCTACCACCTCGGGTCTGATCTAGAGTCAGAAAGAGACCCCTGGTTAATGGGAGCCAACCATCCTGTCTCATAAGAATACAACAAAAGGTAACCCCTGGCATCAACAGAGAGGGGCTGTCCTACCTGGGATCTGGTAAGCAGGTGAGGATAGGCGGCTTTTGTCACAGTGACATTTTCCAAAATTGAAAAGGATTAAAGATACCCCCTACCTTCAGTTGAGATGAGAAATCAACCTTTGTGTAGTGGGTAGTGACAGGATGGCTAGGCCCAAGAACTCCTTGTGGAGAGAGCTCTGAGTGCCATCCAGTATTGAACTGCAGCAAGGCAGGGCTGCACCATCCAGGGAGACAGCAGGCTGGGCCCAGCAGCTTCAGGGAGATCAAAGAAGGGGCAGCCTGAGAGGGTCAGCTAGAGAGCAAGAGACCAGTCTCCCCAAGAAGGCAAAGGTAGGCCCTCAATTGTTTCTTCTTCCTCCCTTGCTCATTTACTCAGCAATTACAGACAGTAACACTGTCCCTGGTCACCATGACAACCAATAGCCAGATGCCTTTCTCAAGGCCAAGCCCATCTGTCTATCCTACATGGGTGTCTCCAAGGAAGAAAGGAAGTCCAGCCACAACTCCCAGTGACCTAGAAGGCTAAAGCCATGCCTCGGGTGGGACAGAGATACAGCCTCACTCAGGCAATGCTGGCCAAAGGTGCAGCAAGTGACTCCCTATCCTCTAGGCCCTGGCCTTTTCTAGGGCCTGAGCCTGATCTGGGGCTGCTCTGAAGGAGGTTTTGGGTCAGGGTCCTCCATCCTGAAGTTCTAAGTAACAAATTAAAATGACAAAATAATCCTTTTGTTAAAAGATTGACCCTGGGCCCTCATGGCCAGAGCCTCAGATGTAGTCTGTCACCCGGGCTGAGAAGCCTAACTCCTCCAAAGACCCATGAGCTACTACTGGTTGTTGCAGCCCTGTGACGTCGAGGTGCTGCCTGCCTGCTTTTTTCTCCGCTTGTTGAGGAGCCGGTTGTTAGAAGTCTTCAGGTCCTTGATCTTCACCTGATCATAGTCCACCCGCATGGTGGCCAGGGCACTGGTCATCTCCTCCTGAGAACAGACAGCATGAAGGATAAAAAGTACAGAATATACTGACCTTAAGAGCCATCACCCTCCTATCTGGGCAGCTCCTTAACAACTTCAATGACAGACTATGCTGCCCCAGCACCCACATAATCCTACTTATAGTCCTTTGTCATGGACACTGAGCTTATCTACTAGGGCACAGAAAAGTAGTGACATCCTTGGACCACATCAAGAGTAAGTAGGACAGAGAAGTGTGCCCTTGCCACTTGTTCAGAACCACAAGGCCTGTAGAGAATACCATCTCACTTGGTACCCAGGACACTGGGGCCTAGAGATTGTGCCATGGTGTCCCAGGGCTCTGACTACTATCCCATATGATCAAACCTGGCCTCTGCTAAGTCTAAAACAAGGGTGACCACCCTCCCAAATGTCAGAGGTCATAATAGAGGTTATAACCAAGACTTGAACTCAAAATCCTTTCACTGAGCCATTTGTTCAAAGTTCCCCTTCATAAAGGGAGTAAGCCAGGAGCACTACCCTGAATGGAATAATGCAGTCCAAAATGTGGAGTGCCAAGCGTTCTCCTGTGCTCTAGGCATGGGGAAAGAGCCAAGCACTGACTCTAGGGAGCTATCACCATAGAAACTTCAGGAAGACTGAGACAGAATCTACCCACCTTGACTTCATCCCAGTGGTCTTTGTCCTCCTGCAACACTCGGGCTGTGTGGAGTGGGGTCTGTGGCACCACCATTGATTGCTAGAAGTCCCAAATCCATGGATTAGAGCCTAAGGGCATGTGGAACAGTACTGGCTGCCCCCTTTTACCCCCTTCCCAATCTCAGATGGGGAAACCAAGGCTCAGAGAGGTAAAGGACCCTGACTGGGGCAATGGATAAGCCATGTTGCAGATGGGATAGTGGCAAACATCTGTGTATAAGGGCCCATTCTAGCCCTGCACCAAGGCCTCCCGAACTACCATCCTCCTGCCAGGCTGCCATATTCCAGCTTGACACCCTGCCCTCTATAGGAGAGGGAGTGCTCACATTGATCCAAGGATGGTTCATGAACTGTGTGATGGTCAGTCTCTCAGTGGGGTCTGTCTTCAGCAGCAGGCGGATCAGCTGCTTGGCTAGGGGGCCCAGGGAAGAGAGGGGAGTGATAAGATTATAGTTCCCCACCCCTCCCCACAGACCCTCCCACATGTTGGGCCCCCATGTCAGCTGCATGTGCTCCTACTTTCCTAACCCACAAAACAATGAACTAACAACTATTTCTTATTTTAAGGCACTAAATGTTCAGGATAATTTGTTAAGCAGCAATAGATAACGAATACAACACAGATATGTTTGTGGTATATAAATAGACTTGAAGTTAGAAGGGGTTTTGAGTAAGTAGGTTATCAGTCCATTTGGCAGATGTAGAAACTAAGGCTCCAAAAGTTTAGGTGATTTTCCTAGGGTCACACAGCTAGGAAGTGGAGAAGTCAGGATTTAAACACAGGTCAGTTTGACACCATAAACACAGGTCACTTGTCCAGAATGAAGGCCACGGGGGCCATGGTGGGACAGAGGGGCTCACTCACCATCCTCAGAGACCTCTGACCACTCAGGATTGGGGAAGCCATACTGGCCCAGACGAATCCTCCTCTTCATCCCTGGAGAGATGGCCTGGCCCGTATTGGAGTAGAAGGGTGGGAAGCCACACAAGCTAGGAGAGGGAGGAAGTCATTTTGCATAAGAGTCAGGGGGCAGTGCTAGGACAGATCCATTCTCTACCCCAAGCCACTCACTGGTGAGATAGGCAGCTAAACACCATAGTAATAATACTGGCTCTCTGGACTCCCAGGAACATCACTGACCCTTGGCATGGGGACATCCTCAGTCAACCTGAAGAAGCTGTATCCCATGCCAGAAGGGAAGCACAGCCTGCTCAAGGGATGGTGACACACATGAGCCCCACTATGGACATGGAAGGCAGGGAGCAAAAAAGCCGTATTGAAGGAACATGGTGGGGGTGGGAACAAGAGGTTGAGACAAGGGTGGGGATGGTACTCACAGGATATACATGATGACACCCAGGGACCACATGTCACACGACTTGTCATACTTCTCTGGGCCCAGGACCTCAGGGGCTGCCAGGGCAGAGGACATAGGAGGGTTCTCAGCCCCAAGAATCTTGGGGCCTAGGTAGGAGCCTGAAACCTGGGCAAGGTAAGAAGTAGGTACCCAGGCTGGGAGGTGGGGAGAGCAGACTGGCGTCTGACACCTTCTGGGAAGGCAGCACATACATGAAGTTGGGAGAGGAGAAATAGCTTCCAGAAAAAAATAGCTGCTTTCAGACAGCCCCAGATCCTTTGGGCTCTTCTGCTAGTCTCAACCTTGGTGAGAGAAGGCAAGAGGAAAAGCCAGTCCAGAGCTTGGTGAAGTCCTGCCATAGGCAAGAGAGCCTCAGCCCTCCAGCTGCCCTGTGTCCCTTGTCTCCCTGAATATACAGCCTAGGTCACAGGCAAGGAGGACCCACAGATAGGGCTATGTATCACACTATCAGCTTGGCTACCAACCCAAGGGACCTCAGTCTTCATATTTGTGCGATGAGGTCAGCAAGCCAGAAGATTTCTAAGTTAAAATAATGCAAAAATGTCAAGCATGGTGGTACACACCCGTAATCCCAGCTACTCCGGAAGCTGAAGATGGAGGATCACAAGTTGGAGGCCAACCCCAGCAACTTGGAGGGACAATGTCCCAAAATTAAAAATAAAATGGGCTGAGGATTAGCTCAGTGATAGAGTACTCCTGGGTTTGCCATTTTGGTTGTCTCAGGGGGCTTCCCGCCCCTTTAGCTGCCCTCCCAGAAGACATCCCCTGAGGGAAAAGAGCCCTTGTTAGCATCCTACTTTCAGGTAAAGGGCACTTACAGAATTCTGGGTTCTTTCCAGATCTGGGAGCCACTCAGAGCTTTACCAGGAAGCATGAGTATGTGCATACCCTTAGGACTCACCCAGGTCCTGATTCAAGGGACCCTTTCCTACAAAGCAGGTGACTGGTACCCTGTATCCCTCTAATGGTGGAGAAAAGGCCTACCCATTTTCTGAATATGAAACCCAGGAAGACAGAAACCAGAGAAAAACAACCACGGTTGGGCTCTGTCCCGAGCTGATGGCAGCCTTTTATCACATATATATTTAGAGCTGCTGTGATGTCATTCAGCTCACAGTCCACAGCCAGAATTTTCCTGGATCTATTTTCAAAAGCAGAAGCTGAAGTTTGGGAGAATATTTTTGCAGCCTCCGGCCCCCCACGTCACCCGCCTCCATGCAGACAGTTCTTCCCCTCCCTCCTGGCTAGGCTTTAACTCTTTTGTTTCCATACCCCACTGGATGCCACGTATCACAGCGGTGTATGGTAGGGGTAGGGAAATATTGAACGTGTCCCAAGGACTCACCCACATAATACGGAGTGTAACAGGGTGTCTGCAGGGCATTTTGGGTGGTCTCCTTGGCAAAGCCGAAGTCAGTGAGCTTAAGCACAGCATCTTTCTCCTTGGACGTATAGAGCAAGTTTTCAGGCTACGCCAGGAAGAGAAAATGTGTGTGGGGTTAGGTACCAGGCAGAGACAGAGCCCCAAGGTGATCTTTAGCCATACTCCCTCCCTCTATTTCAATACAGGGGGAATCAGGTTCATCTCATGAATAGACATGGCCATTGGCCATCAACAACATGGACCGCATATAGAAAAGTCAAGGTGACTGAGAGGTGCACTTTTGTTCATAGAGGGGAGAGTGAGGCAGGTGCTTAGTCAAGACTGAATGACCAAGTGCCATAGCCTAGGGGCAGGAACTTCGGACCCTGAATTGTTGAGGTTACCATGAATTGCCATAATCGGGGTGTAAGAAAAGGCAGACTGCTGGTAAGCCAGTGTTGCCAAGCACATGTCCCACACCCAGCCTGAAAGGAAACCTGCAAGGACAGCAGGGCAAAATCCACCTGAGGCTACTCAGAGAAGGCCCCCACTAATTAGACCCCAGGAGCTGTACCAAGGCAATTCTTCCCAGTTGTGAAGCACAGACGGGCCTGGCAGATGGGGGAAGTGGGGAGGGCTACAAGGAAAAGGCAGCCTTGAAGCTGGCTTCTAATGAATGGGCAGGATGTAGGTTCATGCCAAGGAGCAGGAGGGATTCCCAAGCAAGCTTGGGTAGGACAGGGAACTGGACAAAGCTCTGGTATGGAGCCAGTGGGAGCTATTTCTCAAGTTCCTTTTGAGATAATTTGACCTTGGATTGGGATAAAAACGGAGAAGCAGATTTAGCATATAGAAAGGCATCTGCTCTGCAGAAGGCTTTTCTCCCCTTAAGCAAAAAGAAAAAAAAAAAAAAGAAAGAAAGAAAGAAAAAGAAAAGAAAGAAAACAGGAAGCAGCTAGGGGTCAAAGTCAAGCAAGGATTCACAAGGTGATCTGTTGTGGCTCTACATGTATCCTGAATCACAGGATAACTATGGACTGGCAGCATTCAGCCAGAGGAAAGCTTAATGCAGAGTTGGCCCCTCCACTCACCTCTGCTTAGTCTTAGGAAGAAATAAGCCAAGTGGGGTAATGCTCCAGATTTGGGGCAGAGGGCCTAGGAGGAACAAACTCTGCTCTGATGGTGGCTTGCATATGCATGTTTATGTGTGCATGTGTATGTGTGTGTGTGCATGTAGGGCTGCCTGGAAGACACAGTCCTCCCAGGAGAGGAAATTTTGATCACTGAGCTTCCAGAACATCTTTCAAGTCCACCACTGGAAGGCAAGCAAGCCCAGGAAGTGGGACTCCCTGTGTTCCTTCCCCGCAGAGGCCAACATCTTTCTGTTAAAATGCTAGTGTTTGAGGTCCTAATATATTGAAACTATGGCTGTAACTTTATAGAAAACCCAGTAGCATCAGGCAGACCCTACCTGAGGCCTGGCACATTGTGTGGTCACAAAATTTCTTGCTGATTTAGTGGACGAATAAATGAATGAATCCTAGTGCAGCAACTACAGTCTTAGGCAAGCCACTCCCCCCTCTTCTCTATCTGAATCTTGGTTTGTTAATCTATAAAATGGGTAATGGTCCCTATCTCATAGGGCCGGGTGAGGAGTGAGATGCTTGTCAAGGCCTACTGGCTGGAGGCAGGAAGTCAGTTATTCTTTTTACTATTGGGATTATGCAGTATTTGAAGGAAACAAAGAGATCCTTCTGGCAAGAGCATAATGAGTTTGCAGGAACCATCAGAGGAGAGGCAGAGAAAAGCAGTCTGGGCCAAGGAGCTGAATCGTGGAATGTTGACCAAGGAAATTGGCCACCATCCAGCGGGTGCTGGGAGCCATCAGGGGTTGTGGAATGGGAAAGTTGCTCCTTCCCTGGGGACAGCCTGGGTCCTAGAGCCTCACCTTGACATCTCTGTGGGCAATGTTCTGGCTGTGCAGGAACTGGATAGCAGTGCCAATATCCCGCATTATCTCTGCAGCCTCTGCAGATACAGGGAGTTGGGGGGTCAGCGATGCCAATCAAAGGTCAGGTCACCTTGGGGCCCCCACCCTATCATCCATCCTGGACATGGTATAGTGGGCCAGCACAGAATGGTGACCTTTATCCTGAACCCCAACCCCAGATACCCCAGTTTTCTTCAAGGATGCTCCCAGTCCACCTGGGCCTCTTTCCTCAGGCCTTGGCTACCCCTTCCCAGCTCATTGCAAGTCAGCACCAAGAGGCTCTGAGGCCTCCATCCGAAGTCCATCTCCAAAAGTGTCACAGACTCATAGAACCCCTTGGGGGTAAAGGACATTCCTTCCCACCCTCCCTTATTCTACTGGGAAGATGTGATCACTCGCAACTGCGATGCAGCCCTCTCACCCTGACTCCCCAACACTGATCCAACTGCCTGCACATACCTCTCTCAGTAAAAGCCTGGTCACCACGCTCCTGAATCCTGCTGAATAACTCACCACCTTCCATGCTACAAGAGAAGGTGACTGTGAGTAGGGAAGGGGACACTGGGCATCACTCTGCCCCTGCCCTGGATCAGAAGTCTAGGCCCCAAGCTCTAATGCTACTTCCCTGGTAAACAGACACTGTTAGCCTCCTGCGCCTTGGGGTACCTGGCGCATAGTGGGCTATCAGCTTGAGGGAGTTGATCTGAACTCATAGAACTAAGGGAAGGTGGTGGACTCATATCCCTGCCCAGAAGCCCCTGTGTTCCCAGTGGTGCTACATGGCTATGAGGTCTCAACAGCTCTAACCCCACCCAAGTCTCAGTTTCCCCAAATGCAGAACAGGATGTCAATTATAATCATCATGACCTAATGTTCTCTAAGTGCTTACTGTATATTATAACCTGTGTTCCTTCATGTGTGCTTTTGTGTGATCCTGGACTGGTTCCTTCACCTCAAATTGAATATGCAATATACATGGGGCACTCTGATCAGAGTCAAGGTTAAGATAAATACTACATTAAGATCTTCCTCCATTTCACATTGTGAGTTACAGAAATTCAGAAAGATTAGCAGCTACCCACAGTCCCATGGCTAGTGGATGGAAGAGCCAGGATCTAAACCCCTAATCTGAAGAGCTGGCTAATCTATTCAGGGAAGAGTTCTTGAAAGGTAGACACAGAGGAATTGAGGCCCAGACATGGAACTCAGGGTCTATGGAAGGCTGGGGTTGAACCACAATGCTAATGGGAGAAACCCAAGGTGAAGGTGGCCCTGGCTTCTGGTCCTGAACTTCAACAATCAACATCTAGTGGGACCATGGCAGCACAGATCCAGGAAGGAGAAAGCTTAAGGGACTAAGTATATCCCTTTCCCTCTTCCCCACTTGTCCCTACCTGTACATGTTCAGGGTGTGTCAGTCCTCTCTGATGGCTCTTCCAGCCCTCTTCACAGAGTGCAAACCACACCCAGAAAGGCCATATGACAGCTATAATCTCTTTCCCACCCTTCAGGAAATGCCACGGTGGCCAGTTACACAGCTCCATGACAGGCCCTGCAGCTACCCACTTTTCTATCCCTCGGGTGCTTGGGTGTCACCCAGAACCGCTTTCTGAAGAACAGAGAAAGTCCTAGAAGAATGGCATGGAGCCTGGGAACAAAAGGATACCAAAGGGGCTTTCAGGAGGATGCCAGCATACCATTCCATGACAATGAGGAGACAGCGTTTGCCGTGATGCATGTTCTCATACACGTCCAGGATGCACACGATGTGGGGGCCACCTGAGGCCTGCCAGTGGTGGTCCACTTCCTGCCGGGCCTTGGGGCTGTCATACAGGAGCTGTGGGTGGGTGGGCACAGAGAGCATCAGGCTCACAGCCCACAGCCTTCCCCTTGTAGATGAGGACATGTAAGCTCAGAGAGACCTATAACCTCCCAGGTCCCATTCTGCCCTCTGAGGGGCAGAATGTAGATTCAAACCAGGTTTCCCTGCCTTGTGGTCCAATGAACCTCTGGACTTACGGTACAAGCAGGTTAGTTAATTAATAACTCTAGGAAGTCCTGGGAAGTGGCTGGCAGGCTGGAGGGTCTCAAAGGCCAGAGAAGCCCCTGCTTCCCTTTTTGAGAGAAACAGATGCAGTGAAAATTGAGTGGGTTTGTAGTTAAGTCACATCTGCCATGGGATCCCAAACCAGGGACTACATATCCCTTCAGCCTCATTTTTACAATGAGGATGACACAGTTGCCACATTTCCCAGGCCAGGATTGGAAACTGTGCATGTAAAGTGTACAGGATGACATGTGGCAATGTTAGGCCCTCGACAACACCCCCGTGCTCCCTCATCTAGCACCTCTGTATGACAGTGGAGGGTGCTGGAGAAAAGCTGCTGAAGAGTGAAGGGTAGGCCACTCTGTCAAGCAAATCTTCCCAAAGGCCCCAGCATGAGCAGGAGGTCGCTGGAGCCAGAGGAAGGCTTCCTGTGGGAGAAGTTGAGGCCTGTGTCAGTCAGTCTATCCCTGGGACCTAGCACCAGGTGGAGGGAGACAAGACCACACACACTCCTGCAGAAGAGAAGGTAATTAAGACTTCAAATTCTCCAGGAGTGGGTGCATGAATAAAACTGTCACTATCAAGAAAAGTGCTTCTAAAATGAGTTGCTTGATCATGACCTTCCAGTCAGTCTCTGGCTTCCAAGGTAACTTTGTAGTCTCCCTGGGAGCTGCTTCATGGGCTTTGGGGGAGCAGGGGACAATGCCATCCTCATTGCTAGAAAGGTGGGATCACTTCGAGGTCACCTAGTTGCCTAGGCTCCACCCTCATTATATGCCTACAGAACCCAGGGGAGGACCCAGAGGCAGAGACTGAGGACAGGAGAACTCTAGTTGAGGGAGAGGACAGCTGGGTGGAGTGGGATGTGGGTTTGGGATTGAATTCCTCTAATGACTTGGTATGACCTTAGGCAAGCATGCAGTTACAAGCCACAGCCCACAACTCTGTAAAATGCAGTAATAACAGAGTCTTTCCTGTAAGATGCACCACAGTAAGGTAGGCATTCGGTGGGTGGGTGTCAGGATCCTTGTTCAGGTTAACTCAGCCTAGGCTGTGACTGCCTGAGACTAATCACCTGGAAATGAGCAAAGGCCCTGAGTGGCCATGCTCGAGGGAGCTGTAAGGAAAGAAGTCAGCATTCAAGGAGAGAGGGTCTAGGATGTGGAGAGTAAGAATAATCCATTCTTCAGCAGTCTTGCTCACACGAGGTCCAGCCACATTTTATTTCCTAACTGGGGAAGGCTGAGGACTAGGGCTGACACCCAAGACCAGAGCTCAGATCAGTCCTGCTCAGCATCCTGCTCCATTACTCAGACCAGGATGGGAGAGAATATTAGGGCTGCTGTGGGCCAAAGCTTCTGGCCTGACACTATGGCCTGTGCCTTCCAGAGTATCCCTGAGGTCCACACTGCACAGTGCCTGAGCACCAGCTTCTTGCTCTCTGTGCTGGGTCCAGAAGGCTCAGTCACCCGTATCACCACACCAGCCCACCTCCACTGTGTCCTGAACGGCTTTAGTCAGGTCTATTCTATTCTTTGTCACAGGACACAAAATGTGCCATCCTCCCTCCCTGAACCCCATTTCTCCTATTCCTCCTAACCCTCCCGTTATCATCTCCCCCTGTCCACTACCCTCTGTCCCTGATCTCCAGCCTAACCTGACATCTCTTATCAGGACTTTCAGCCTGGCTCCTGGACCCCTCCTCACTGTTTCCCTTCTGGTATATCATTCCCACACCAGAATCCTCTCTCCCTTCTTTCAGAGAATCCGAATCCCACAACTAGAATGTTTTTTGGTGGGGTCCTCTGTCTTCTCCCCCACCCCATCCCACCCATGTACTAACCTTGCCTGACCTTACTTAGTTTCTAAGATCAGACAAAATTGGGCACATTCAGGGTGGTATGTCTAGACAGTGTCTCTCCCCCTCTAGCCCCTCTTCTCCTCTGAAGCTACTACACTGACCCCTTTCCTGTGGATAGACCCCTTTACCATGTCCTCCAGATAAACACCACCTTTTCTCCTGGCATCCAGACTTGCTTTTTTTTCCTTTTCCCACCTCATTTCCTGCTATCCCTGGGCAGAATGATGTACGGGGTATTCCCAAAAAGGCCCAAACCCTCTCTCAAGCTTCTACATCTATGCCCATGTAGGTCTCTGCCTCATGAATTCTTATCCCATCTCATTCTCCAAGGGTTCAACTCCCTCTTTTTGAGAAACCTTTGGAGTCAGTTCAGATATTTCTGCCTCTGGAAAGTTCTCCCAGTTCCTCGCCTAATGTTTTGCCTCAGTTCCTCTGGCCAGGCTGGGAGCAGCTTGAGGGTAGAAGTAGGCAGCTGGTCCTGGGGGTCCCTGACTGGAGCATAGCAGGAAGCCCTGGGTTCCTAGGCAAACAAAGGAAGGAAGGATGGACAGGTAACAGGTAGAAAACAGGAGGTGTGGGAGGGAGG
>NW_026000240.1:34411801-34432613 GCF_001458135.2 Marmota marmota marmota
GGGAGGGAGGGAGGGAGGAGAAAGTGGTGGAGGGTGGAGCATTGCCACAGACGGGACAGAGTCAAAACTGGGCCTGCACCTGTGTATGCTGAAGTGGAGGAGCAGGTGGCATGTCCCTGCATTAGAGCTTCTCAAAACCCCCTCCTTTGCTCAGTCCATATTTAGGAGCCCATTTCCCCCATGAATTAAATGGTCCTTCTCAAGTGCTAAGACCATGAGTACAGGCATCAGGATAGGGAAAGGGCAGCCCCTAGAAAATACAATGCCTCCTCTGGTCTCTGCAGGGGAACCCACAGGGGCAGAGTCTTGAACCTGGGCCCACTGAGGCCTAGCCGCTAAGAAATTTCCTGGGCTGACAATCCTAACCCCCCAGGTTGACCCTTAATATAGCTTCAGATCTCTCAGAGCCTCAGTTTTCTCATCTTTCTTTACCATAGCCAGAGCTGCTGCTGCCACCTCTTCCTCTGCTTCCTCCTCTTCTTCCTCTTCCTCCTCCTTCTCCAGGACTCTTTCATGTCCAGATCTTCTAACTGCCTTGTCTAAAAATGACCTCAAGGATCCCTCACACTCCTTTCACCCTATACATTTCTTTCTCTATAGTTTCTGTGTGTTTGTTTATTGAGGTATAATTTACATATAGTAAAAGGCACAAGTCTCGCAGGTGCAGCTCAATGAACTTTGAAAATTACACACACCCAGGACCCACACCCCCATCAAGACAGAAAACGTTCCCAACTCCCAGGTCACCACCCTTTTTACCTCCAGTGTAGAACTTACTGACAACCTACAATTAATATGTTCCTTTGATAACTCTTTAAACAAACACGTCATACAGATATTGTACTTTGAATGTACCTGGCTCTACTCAGAGTACTTTATAAATATTAGAAGGAAAGGACTTTATTATCACTATTTTTTAGATGGAAAATTGAGGCACAAAGAGGAGAAGTAACTGGTCCCTGGTCACATGGTTGTTTTCCCAGCCAGGCTGGCACCCAGTTATCTTTTGCATCAGACTGTGGGCCCAGAGGGTTGGGTCAGTCTGCCTGACCACCTATAGGTCCCAGGCCTCAGATTCAGAGCCTGGTACAGAGCACTGACTCAGATAATGTTTGTAGATTTAATGAACAAATCCATAAAATAGTGATGAGGGGAAGACACTCTCACAATGCATCATGAGGACAGGGTAAGACTAAACTGAGGAGGAGCCAGGCAGGCTCAACAAATTGGCTACATGACATCCTCGCCAAACTTGTTCCCCACTGCCCAAGGCAGGCTGTACCTCATCTACTCTCTGCTGAACCAGACTTTACCTCTTTTTCCCAAGGACCCATGAGGGCTTGGGATAAGCCCTCCAATCCATGAGGCACTTATTGCAAGTTGACCTCATTCGTGCAGATACATGGCTCCACACCAGCCTTCCTAAAAAGCATCCCCCAGCAAAAGTTCCACCTTTCCAGACATGGGAACCAGCACAAGGTCAAAGCCCAGGAGGCCCAGGTTCTTCCCTATTCTCAGTGTGACCTTGGGCCAAGTCCCTTTCCTCTCTGGGTCTCTGTTTCCGCAGAGTGAAACTGCAGGGCTTGGATAGAGGGAGGTGAGAGAAGAGGAGTAACAAAAGGACAGTAATGTCTTGGCCGCCAGTTGAGGGAGTACAAGATGAGAGGACGGGCTTGTGACAAACTAATAGACCCCTGTCCTTGCCTCATTGTTGTCCTATGTTCCTTGAGCTTCCCAAAGGCCCACCAAAGATGGAAGATTTGTGATGGCACCTGGATCCAGCTTGTGCCAAATAGGTGCATAACACACACACACACACACACACACACACACACACATACACACTCACACACTTGCCTAGGAGGCAGAACCCCCGACTTTCTCCTAAACAATGGGGCTCCTGGCTGTACTGAAGGAGTAGGACCCCACTGAAGCTCAATGAGTTTGGACACAGCTTTTGATGTAGCAGTTTCTACCTTCCCTTCATCCCTCACTGTCCTTTGCCAAATCCTCTCATCTGTCCCTGGAGCCAGCAGCCAAGTGGCTAGACTCCTATTGACCTCACCATCCAGCAAGCCCCCACAAAAAATTGGGAGTAGACTGGGCTGGGCCCCACAGACACATGCTCATGCCCCTTTAGCACCATCAGTTGGAATGGGGGCTTCAGAACAGCCAGGCCCCCTTACCACCTTCACACTATGTCCCTTCCTACCCAAGGACAGGGGTTACTTGAGGGTGGAGGAATTCTTGAGTTCCAGAGCTTGGAAAACAACAGCAGCATTTGCCTGTTTGGAAAACAATTTTCAGTTTACAAAACACTCTGCTGTCCTTTATCTCATGGGAATGCTTGGTGCCACCCTGTGAGGCAAGCAGGGTGGGGACTATTAGCCCCAATTTGCAGATTGAGGAAACAGAGGTTCAGAAAAATGAAGTCATTGCCCTGGGGCCCCCTGCTGCAATATAGCAAGGCTGAAGAGGGAGGAGAACAGAACTTTTGAGAGAGCATCCAGACAACCCCTCCCCAAGGGCAGATGAGAGGAGGGGATGGCCCCAATTTGGAAAGGCAATGGCCAAAGCCACAGCTTGCACAAGACTTGAGAAACTTGTTCTAAAATAAATGTGTGAATAGGTATGTAAATACATAGAGGTATGAGGAGCATGCGGGTACATGAGAACATGGGTGTGTGCATGCATAACTATATGCATGTGTAGGGGTGAGTGCATAGTGTATGAAAAATATGGGGTTGGGATGGAAATGGGGGAATGGGCCATTGAATGTGCATGTGTCTCTAGCCTCTGCAATATTGACCTTAAACTTCCAGAGGGCAGGACTCATCCATCTGTCCACTTATTCTTCCAATGTTTTCTATTTCTCTGAAGTACCTAGCAGAGAACTGGCCATCAGGAAGTACCCAAGAAAGTCTAGGTGTCTTGATGTCACAACTCAACCTATGACAGTCTTGCCTAGGATAGTGACCAAGTCTGGACATCTTCATTCAGAAATTGTCTCCCCATCTAAGTCCCCGTCTCCACTGCAGGACCCAACACCTGTCATTGCCTAGAGCTGGGAAAGCACTCAATCTGTCTTCCTAGAGCATCAGGAGGAGCAGGGACATCTCTAAAGACACAGCCTTGGAAACCAGCCTCCATAGCTCTTCTCCAGCCTTCTCCCATCCCAGGAAGGGCCACCTACCCAGATCCACCCACACATCCAGCATCTCCCTCCAGCTTACTGCAGGGTTGGGCTCTCCTCAAGTAAAACTGTTCATAGTATCTCCATTTGTCTCACACACAGGAGGCATAGAGACTACCAGACTGGACAAGCAGCTACCCCCAACACCTCTGCAACCCAAACCCCAACCTCCACACCCTCAGTCAATTACCCTGCAACCCTGGCCTGGCTACTCTATGGCTCTAGCCAGAACACCCACTCTTTCCAGAGGAAGAGAGCTGACTTGTAATCTCTCCCATCAATGAGGCAGTAACAAATTAAGAAGATGAAACTCTAGATTTCATACCAACCCACAACTTTACAGACATCAGCCCCACAGCAAAGGGAACCTCCTGGAAGCTAGGGATCTAACTCCTCTCACTGCCCCAAGAGACACTCCAGTCTTATTATTTCCATATGCCTTGTGTATTTTATTTATTATTTTTTAAGTACTAGGGATTGAACCCAAGGCCTTGTGTGTGCTAGGCAAGTGCTCTAGCACTGAGCTACATCTCCAGCCTCTGCCTTGCTTATTGACAACATGATTTCATGCATTCTATAATTCCAAAGCCTAATAGAGGGCAAATTTTTTAAAATGCCATCAGATTCTCTTTAGAATGAAGAAAAAGATAAAATGTACTGGAAACCCACTTAAGTTCATAAGTATAAACAAAGACAAATTTTAATTCTGAGCTTCCTAGAAGTCTTGGCAAAGAAGAAAACAGGTAGGCTCTATTGCTTTTATCAGAGATACAGAACCATTCACTGAATTTTTTCTAGAAGCAAATTCTAAAATGGATTTAGCATCAAACCTTATATGAAAAGGAAAAGTCTAACATTTTACATGACCTTCAACAAAATTTTGCAAAAGACATGGGAAGATTCAAATGAACATATCTAATACGGATTCCCACATAAAGACTGAGGCCAGCACATGGTACTAGCCTGACAGATCTGCCAGAATACTTAATAACCACCAGATCCTTTACTTTCTTGGGATGTCTGTGCCAGTAAGTTTAAGTAGAATTTCTGCCTTGGGAGCTGATGGCAAGGATTGGTGTATACCTCCAAAACTTTCTCTCCAACCTCAGGGGTCTTGTTCCAGACTTGGGCCAGTGTAGGCAGGAAAGCAGAATAGCTGCATTCCCAGTTGTTTATTAAACCACAGTGCACATGCTCAACACCAAACATTCAGGCAGCAGAACCGAACAGAGTATTATAGGAAAATGCAGGGTTTTGACTCATACTGTTTTCATTGTATGAAGGCCCTATTCTCTACAGGTGGAAGGTATGGATAAAACAAACAAACAAATAACCTACTGTCATACTCCCTCCTTGACAAGAGTTTTCAATTCAGCCATCTCTGAGATCCATTCTGGCTCCTAATTCTGTGATTATTTGGGATTGTTCTCCCACAGAAAGACATCTCCATTTGTATAACACACCACTGGAATAATGGAATTCATTTCTCATCCAGCTGTTAAGACCACCCCTGCCTTGTGCTGCCAGCATCTGTGAGTGTTATTAACATATTTGGCCTTGGCCTCTAGCCAACCAGTGTGACCCTTTGTGGGTTGCTTCGCCCACTGAGAGCATGGACCTCAGCCTCTGCTCTAGGTGCAGCTGTCAGGGATGCGGTTAGCCCCAAGTTTGGGGTTCAGAAGCAGGTGTTGCCCTCCAAAGGCCTGACCTTATAAAGCCAGAGCCGAACCCAGCCCTATGTTCCCCCAAGAGTGCCAGTGATATTTGGAGAGCTGATAGTAGTGTCGAACCTAACTTCTTAGCCACAGTTTCAAATTAGAGCCTCAGACATATGCCATTATTCTCTCACACACTCATTTTCCCAGCTTTTGTAGCTCATTAAGAGAGCTAATGGAACCAATTTTGCAGCTATGGATTAGTTGGCTTCATGCCAGATCAGACTGTGCTTCATTAAGTTCTGACCACAGCCTGTCCTCCATCTCATTCTGTCCATTTACCCCTCCCACTCAGACACAAAATTCCAGGGAGGTCAACTCACATGATACCAATGACCCCAAATATCCAGCCCCTAGTTGAATGCACAGGGAATGATGGAGTCAAGTCAGTGTTAATGTCCCCTTCACAGCAACTGTTCCTCCCTTGTGCTGATGCCACAGTGCTCACCATATCCCAAGAAGAACCAGCAGCACCCTTTTATCTGTGGAGAAATTGACTCTCTCAGAGGTTATTTACTTGCCCAAAGTCACGCAGCTGCTCAGCGAGTCAAGACCTGAATCCCACCTGTCAGCTTCTAGGCAGTGGGGGCCATGTGCACAGCTGCTTTATCCCCTTTCCACACAACCGCAAGATTTGGAGTAAGGATTGGTCCCCACAACACCAGCCTGGAGAAAACGAAAAGTATCCTTCCCAGAGGTTGGCCTCACGCCCCTGGGTCTAGACCAGGCTCTGCTACTTGGTAGCTATGAGAACAGTGGAGGATGTTCACACGTTCCCTGCCCTGTACTGGGCATATTACACCAATTAGCTCTTGTCATTCAACAGGTACATCATTAACCACCATTTTCAGATGAGGGGACTGTGGCTCAGGGAGGTATTGTGGCTTCTCCAGGTCACAAAGCTCACTCTTGGCCACCTTCAAATCTGGGAGCTCTTTGAGCACTAGGATTCAATTCAAGCCTGGGAGGATTTTTCATTTACAGATCCTGGTTCCCAGGCTCTGGGCCTGGGGTTAGGCATAGAGCAGGGGCCAAGAATGCTACTACAGTCAGTGTCTTCAAAGATTTGGGTATATAGATGAGTTACTGCCAACTGGGGAGCTTGATGAGGATGTTGGCTCAGGGAAACTAGTCTTGGCTCATTCTCTTTCCTTCTCTGTTCTTCCCAAAGCAGAACCTTGCAGAGCAGGCAACATGGGACCACCTTCTCCAGAGGAAACTTAGGAGCACTGAGGGCCCCCAATCACTCCCCTTCTAGGCCAACACCAGGACACCAGATGGGGGATAGCTGACAGACTGGAAAGCAGTTGAGATTCCAAGTCCAGTGCCTTCCCAGGAAGCCCTGCTGACAGGGAAGCCAACACACTTGATGATTTTAAAACTGTCAAGTCTCAGAACACAAGACTACTTCAGTTTCCTAAATTTTTTGATGGCTTTGGTTTGCCTGCTTCCTGCCAGGCCCAGACAACCTGGAAACAAAAGCAGAAGTGCCATGTCTGGCAGGGGAGGGGGTAGCGGAGAATGCCTCCAGAAAGAAGGAACTGAGCTGAGCTCCCAGTCAGGGAGGAGGAAGGACAGTAGGAACACAAGTGCTGGTTGGGGCAGGCCAGGGAGTCCCAGTTCCTTAGGTCAGGGACCATGTACTACAGGATCAGCTATGACCACAGAGTTCCAAGTCAGACAGACCTGAATGCAGAGAACCAGTTCATCTTCCTACTTCACTTATAAGCTTGAGTAGGTCATTCTATCTCTATACGTCTCTCTGGCCCAGTCTGGAAAGTGGGGACAGTGACAGTATTCATGTTCCCAGGTGGCCACAAGAATAGAAGAACACACACACAGAGCTCAGAATGTCACAGTGATAAGCACATATTGTCAAGGGGCTACTGCATCATGGGTAGAAATTGGTTTCAAGGTTTGCTTGAGGACTCCTGACTTCAGAATTCCCCTAGGCCTTGCTCTGAGATGGCCTCACATTCTTCTAACCTTTTTTCCCACAACTCAGAAATCTAGGTGCAGTCTCTGGGACCTGGAGAAGGCAGACTTCCTCCAATCCAGCAGGTGACAGGAAATGGTCTCAGATTCCCTCAGAGGGCAAAGTCAGACTGGGTTCTTCAAAGGTGAACCAAGAATCGTGAGTTTATGGCTCCTGTTTTGCTGTGAAAGTCTCAGTAAAGAGGGGGCAGACCTTCCAGGATGGGGAAAGGTGGCTGATCTCCAGAGAGGAATCCCGAGGAGTGAGAGGCAAGGACTCAAGCCAAGGAACAAACTAGTTCTCATCTTTGATTGACTGGAGAATGGGCACATTTCCACTTTTCTGTGGCAGCCCCCACTTTCTGAGATGGCAGTTGCCTTATATCTCTCAACTCCTCTGTATATCCTTCTAAGCAAGGTTCTCTACTGCAAAGTGTGTAATTCCAGGTCAGTGTCTCAACCTACCTGAGCCCCAACTTACCATCTGTGAAATGGGTTTACACTATTCTCATAACTGTTTTTCATCTGGGAGAAGAGGTCCAGAGAGAGCTATGACCTCTTCCCTATCCCAGAGGTTACACAGTAGGTAAGTGCAGAATCATATAGATGCCAAATATCAGGATTGTCCCACAACCTTCCAGCAGGGCTAGAGAAAGGTCACACAGGGCCTCTGCAAGCTTCCTGCTGCATACTCAAGAGGATCCGGCCTCTGCTAGTCTCCTTTAACTTCTCAGAGGAAAAAAAAGATTTTTCTGTCAAAATCAGCTACATAATTTGTGAAACATTACCCTGGTACTATTTCTTCTATGACAGTGTAAAAATAGAACGTTTTTATCATAAGACTGGAAAATTTTAGCAAACACGAGTGTTTTGTTCTAATCTCAGAAATAATGTCCCTTCAGTGGTTTCTCTTCATGAAGAGACCCCCTCAGTCATGGAATATATGGCTCCAACTGGCCAGCCATGCTTCAGTGATGCCCGTGTAACTGGCACAGGATTACAGAAGGCAATCAGTGGCCATCCTCCCTAAGCAAGGTTGCCAAGGACAAGTGACGCCATGCCCAGGTGACCCCTACTGAGGTACCCAGTCCAGTCACCTCTGAGAGAGGGGACCCAACACCCTCTAACTCTAAGGAGAATGACAGCTGGTATCATTCCTCCTGAAGGAGATGTCACAGAGATGACATGGGAATAAGAAATGGGGGGTGGGGCAGGGGTTGTGGCTCAGCGGTAGAGCACTCACTTAGCACATGCAAGACCCTGGGTTCGATCCTCAGCACCACATATAAATAAATAAAATAAAGGTATTGGGTCCAACTACAGCTAAAAAATTTTAAAAAATAAAAAAGTGGGGGGTGGGGAGGAGGAGCTGGATCCCACCAGAGACATGGCATGGAGACCCTAGGAAACATTTCAACAGCTACCCCTACTCCTGCCCTTCCTGGAATCTACATCATCTCTGCTCAGCATCTCTTCCTCCTTCCTTAGCTTCATCCATGTCCCTGCAGCTCCCCACACAGGCCTGGGTAAGCACAGGCAGCCATTGCTCTACTCAGGCTCCTCTAGAGGCACTAGCTGTCCAGATTCCAGCTTCCCTCGGACCCTGGCCCCCCTCTCCCTCTGCTCCTATTCATCCAGAGTGCTCCCAAGTCCCCAACACCCAGATGGCTCCTGGAAGAAATTTCTTGTCTCTAAGGATCATTCCATGGAGCCCCAGTCATGAGAAAAAGAGGGTGATAGGCCTTGCCCTCTGGGGGACCAGGGTGGTGACCTGGCAGTATTGAGGGATATTCCTGCCAAGGGAATAGGCTACAGTGACTCACTCCCACTCTCAGCCCTGCCTAAGGTGACGATATTCCCTGGTACTATCTCTGCCTGACTCAAGTATTTAACTGGGCCATGAATATAGCAGAGAGGGATTCTCAAACTGAGTCATAACCCCAGAGATCCTATCCCTAGCATACTACAGACCCTGCTGGTAGCATTACCACAACTGACTGTTTTCCCTGGCAACACCATTTGCTGAGTGACTTGGGAAAGGCATCCTGCGGCATCTTCTGGTCAGTCTCCATACTCCCAGTCTATGTGCAAGAGCAGCTCCAGCAGGGGGCAAGGGATCCCCTCAACTTCCCTGAAACTTCTTGTCTCTGCCCACCAAAAGTGTCTTCACAGCCAGAAGGGAAGCCCTTGCCAAGCAGAGCACCCAGCCCCTCATTTTACAGATGGGCAGACTGTGACTCCAGGTCCCAGCTGAATGGGTACATAGGGAATGACGGCAGAGAGCCAGGACTTGGCTGCCAGCCAGGCCTGGGTTCCAGCCCGGTCTCAACATGTCCCAGCTATGTAACCCTGGGTGAGTTACTCTGCCTTTTGAATCAGTTTCTGCATCCATGACAGCAAAATGGTACAGAGTCTGCTGTTTGTACTTAGTATGTAGGGAATACTCACTCAACAAATGGGGCTCTGCTGTCCATCACCTCTTGCCCCAAGGCCCCTGTGCTGCTGCCTGCCAGAGGACCTGACAGTCCCTCTGCCACATTCTAAGAAGGGGGTTGTTTACGTTGAGGAGAACATTTATGGAGCAACCTCTGGGTCTCCTGTGGAAAGTGAACCCTTAGGAATGGGGCAATAGGTGTGGCAGGTCAAAGCCTTGGTCATTCATCCCCTGGAAATAGCCTCTAACCTCTAGTGGGATAAGGGGGTTAGGTACAAGCCAGAGTGTTGGGTGCCCACCCCAGCTAGTGCAGAGGCATCTCACATTCTGGTCCACCCTCTAGAAAATGGAGGCAGGTTGGACCTTATATCTTGAGTCCTCCCTGACACCCTCCTTCCCTGGGCTCCTCCACTGACTCTGGGGCTTCAGCCCAAGTCAGACCCCAGTCCCTTTCTATCCCAACTGTGGCCAGGGAACCTTAGGGGTCATAATGTGCCCAATCTCTTACTGTTATCCTAAGCAACAACCTCAGACCATTGGGCCATAAAAGGAGACCAACAGTAAAGAACGCAGCTCAGACTGACTTCCCAAACTCCAAACAGGGGACGCCTCAGGTTACAACTCGGCCCAAGTGTGCCTGACTCCACCGTTTTGACTGCCAAGGCTGCCAGCACCTGGTCAAGGCTAACAGTAGGAGAGGACACTGGGAGTGGCGGGGGCATTGCCGGGCACTCCTTGTTCCTGCCTACCCCCACCTCCCCTGGGGGTGGGGGGAGTTCAGGCTGTCTAGAATGAATCCCCAGCACCTGACCTGCCCCTGGCCTGTCCTCTGCCTGCTGTCAGCCTGCAGGCTGCAGGGAAGAGGCCAAGCCCAGTCTGAAACACTTGAGACAGGAAGAGTAGCAAGGCCTGAGAGGAAGGACTGTGCAGCTGCAGGAGAAACAGGCAGAGAAAAAGAAATGAAAGACAAAGAAAGGCATAGTGCCATGAAAGATATGTAGTGCTATACAGAGAAAGCAGCAAGGACAAATCCCTGATCTAAAGAAAAAGCTATCCTAATTCCAAACCTGCATAAAAAAAAAAACAGAATCAATATTCTCAGCCTCTCTGGCCTGGCCTATGCTGAAAGACCTCCTGGGGCTCCCTGCTCCCCCAAACAAGCCTTTGTATTCCCACACAAGGCCCAATCTCTGGGTTCCCACACAGCAGGATTTTAATCACAATTGCACACAACCTAATCCACTTAGTTCCAAAAGGGCAAGAAGGTGGGGAGGAGCCCAGGAACTACAGCTCCCTCCATGCCATTCTTTCTGCCACACAAAGAGCAGGTTTCCTTAGGTGCAGAGGGAACCAAGTCAGTGCTTATGAAGACCAATAATGTGCCACCAAAAAATGCATGCTGGCACCCAAAGGAGAGCCCCATTCTCTGAGAACATGTGCTGGCCTGTGCTTCCTCACAGCACGAAGGCAGGGAAAGTCACAGTCACTAAGATCGAATCCTGCTCCCTGCCAACAGAGTGAAACCCAGGCTCAACAGCACCACAGAGACCTTTACAAAAGATTCCCAAACTGCCTTCTGCTCAAGATCATTTGAAGAGAAGATAGCAGGAAGGGTTTTAAACCTGGGACCCTGCTCCTTTTCCCACCTCAGACCTCATTTGGTGCCACACAAGATCTCAAATAGATGAAGCAAGGGCCATAGAACCAATGTTCTAGGAAGACACTGGAGCTTAGGGGAGCTGTGGTCTCTGTGCTGGAGAAGCAGAGCCAGCCTTCCAAAAACTTTTTTACACACTGTTATAGCACAGGAATGCCCCCCTCACCTAGGGATGACTACGGTCCTCTGCTCCCAATTGGTGGCCATCACACTCAGATGTGCAGTCAGTCACGAGACTAAAACCAGGGGAGGCTAGGGGACCACAGAACCAGATGCTCCAATTGCTGTCTCCTCCCAGAGGTCTCCCACTATGAGTGTCCCAAGGAAAGGAAGATGAGGGATGCAAGGAGGAAAACCACTTCCTCAAACATGAAGCTCAGAAGAGAGATGAAGCCTTTGTTGTCATGGAGACCAGGCCCTGAACAAAGAAGCCAGGCAACCCAGAACCTCTGTAGCACCCCTGGAAATGGTGCTCTACCCTTCAAGTTCTCATGAAATGCCTCCTCCTCCCTGGAACCCTTCAATCCCTTACAGCTTGACAACAGCCCCACTGAGATCAACCAGGTTCTGCCAGAACACAGGTGTGCGGGTGTGGTATTTCACAGCAGGTGCTGAGTATTTAACCCAGTCATACTGTCATACACAGTGGGCCCTCCTCTGTCATCCACATCCTTCTCAAATCAGAAGTCTGGATTAAAGTGGGCAATCCCTTCCAGGAAGCCCCCACTTCCTCTTACCCACTCACCAGATAGATTTCATGTCTGTGGCACTCTGGGCTATGCTGTGCCAAGCTTGTCTAAGACTCACAAGGCCCAGCACAGCCACACAATCTTTCAGAGATGGCCCTTGTATGCTGACCCTGTGAAACTACCACCTGCCCACTCACAGACATAAAGTTCCACACAGTGAGGAGAACTGGGCAGATATAGGTAAGCACTAGCAGATACAGGGGCCCAGCTGGAGCTACCAGGGCTCCCAGTGGAGCCATGGAGAACAATACCAACATCCTTCCAGGGGTCAGGTCTCAGAGTCCCTCATGTCTCCACAGACTTGTATGAAGTGGGGGGGTGACTTACATGCTAAAATTCTGGTATCAAACTGCCTAAGCATTTATCCCAGCCCTGTCACCCACCAAGCTATGCAACTTGGGCAAGCTGTTGACCTCTGAATTGCAGAGTTCTCATCCATAAAACGGGAAGATAAGAATTAGATAAAACAATATATATTGCACATTGGGGTCAAGATCTGCCAGATAGAATGCTCTGGAAAATTGACAGCAGTAGCCAGATACAGTGACACATGCCTGTAATCCCAGTGGCTCAGAAGGCTGAGGCAGGAGATCACAAGTTCAAATCCAGCCTCAGAAAAGCAAGGCACAGAGCAACTCAGTGAGACCCTGACTCTAATTAAAATACAAAATAGAAGTGGGGATGTGGCTCAGTGGTCGAGTGCCCCTGAGTTCAATTGGTGGGGTATCCACGCCCCCACCAAAAAATTGCTAGCTGTTATGGAGACGGTATTAGAATCCACAACACCAAGGCCTGAAATCTGGAGGGCTGGCATCAGCTTCTGCATGGGATGGGAAAAAAAAAAAAAATCCTAGAAGCCCCAGCAGAGGTAATCTTGAAGGCAGGCTGAGAAAACAGCTTTCTACCCAGGTATGGTACAAAGTATCTCAAAACAATCATCCCCACCTAAATTTTACTTCTGCATTCTGTGGGTTTTGATGTCCTCCCCAGTTTAAAAAGCAAATTGCCCACCCCTGGAAGTTCAGAAGGTGCCACCTGTGGTAGCTCAGAATGCCTCAGATTCTTTCCTACCAGGTGAGGGGCAGCCTGGAGAGAACCTTGGGTGCAGTGAAACTATTTAATTTCCAGGCACTCTCTTACACAGGGTCACCAGCCCCTCCACATGCTCCTGATTTGTTGACTCAGTAACAAGTAGCTCTATGGAGACTGATCTGACCAGTCTGGAGATAGTAGGTGAGGGGGTGGTGGCTGCCAGATGAGAAAGGGCTGGCCTATCTGGCAGCCCCACCCAGTTTCAGATCCAGCTCTGCAGCACCAGCCCTGACAGGTTCTAGTGCAATGGACTCCATCTCCCCGCTGAGGGTGGGGCATCCAGGGTCCTGGGCTTCCTGTGTCTGACTTCCTCCCATTCTACCTTCCTCCTGGCATTCTGGTTAGAGAGAGCCCCTCTGCTTGAAAATGTGGCCTAGATGGTAGGCAGGAGACAGGAACAGCCTCATGGAAAGGCACTTCCCTTCTCCCAGGCCTTCTGCATGGGCTTTGTCTGGGGGCAGTAGAGTTGTTGAGTTCCTTTGCAAAGTCTCAGTTGAGTTCCTTTGCCAAATCTCAGGGAAAAGAGCATGTCCTTGTAGCTTTTCTTTGAAATGCAGTTAGAGAACCCCTGTCCTTTAGAGAAGAAACTGGAAAAAGTCTAGATCCTAGTGCTCTTTCAAAAGCTCAGAGGTACAGCATATGGTCATTTCAATAGGCATTTAGGAGTCCCTATGGTATGTCAGGCCCCAGACCAAAATGCAACAAGGGATCTTTGAGTCAAAAGTGACTACTACAGCTTTAGGGGTCAAAGTTTCCATAGCCAGGTGTGGTGGCACAGGCCTGTAATCCTAGTAGCTCAGGAGGCTGAGGCAGGAGGATTGCGAGTTCAAAGCCAGCCTCAGCAAAATCGAGGTGCTAAGCAACTCAGTGAGACCCTGATTCTAAATAAAATACAAAATACGGTTGGGGATGTGGCTCAGTGCCCCTGAGTTCAATCTCCAGTACCAAAAAAAGAAGATTCCATAGCCCCAAAGTCAGGGACTCTGGACAGATTCCTGGAAGAGGAGCAGTGAAGCTGAATCTTAACAGATGAGAAGAGATTCTCCAGTGTGTAAAAGCAAAGATATCACCTAGGGAGAAAAAGCAAGAGGGCTGGCCTGTCATGCCACATTTAGAGTCTCAGAGTATGTATAGCCAAGTCCTTAAATTCATATGTGAACTCAGGCAAGGCCTCCTGGTCGCCAGGGCTTTCTTTCCCACCTGTCAGGGAAAATGTGTCCTCCTCAGCACTGTGCTTTGGGACACCACATACAGCATGCAGAACAGCCTGCTAGCTACAGCCATCTAACACCAAGGGTAAGAGAACTGTCCTGTGTGAGGTAGCCTCAGAAACTTCCCTAATTCTGGAACCAAAAGAAGAAGGATACTAAAGAGATTCCACCCAGAGGACTCTCTGGAAGGGAACAGGAATTGGGAGCCCACTAGGGTCCAGTGATGAAGGTGAAAGGCTCCAATCCCTCAGTCTGGAAGCAGAGCCAGGAAAGAAGACCTTCACCTTTACTCCCATCTGCAGATCCCCTACATTGTTTTCTATTGCTTATATTTAGAGGTATTAAGTGCCATGGTCATTTTTGCCTGCCAGAAGGCAGACAACCATAAGCAGTGGTGACAGGAAGTCAGGAGGGGAGGAAATTCTGGCCCTTACTGCAATCCCTTCCCCCAAGTCAAGTCATGTGACTTCCGACCACTAACTCAAGGTCCCAATTTTTACATACATGATAAGGGTCTTGGGTATACTGGCATAACTGATGGGTGACAAATTTGCAGGCCTTGCCCAGTTTGAGGTAAAGCTGAAGACTGCCAATTAACCACTTAGGCTTGGGAGGGGACACAAGCAAGAGGTTGCAGGAGAAGTAGGAGCAGGAGGACTGCCTATCCCTATGCCCTCTCCTAAGGCAACCAGTCCCTCCAGTTCCTGGCAACAGGACAGTAACAAGTACTTGGTGTGGCATGGAGAGCAGAATGGCTGCACTGGTGATGGCTTGGACTGGTGAGGGAGGCTTTGCTGTGAGTGAGGTCAAGATGAAGCAAGTGGGTGGTTAGGCTCTAATGGAAAGGGGAAGAGGCCCAGCTCCCAGGGAGGGAAGGACCTACTCCTCTAGGGACCCCACAAAACAGCAATAGCTACAGGGACAGTGACCATAGTCTTCCTATTTTATGAGGGCCTGCTATATTCCAGGCTTTCTGCTGAGACAAGTGGTACATAGGTACCATTTCTAGCAACAGGGCCAGAGGATGAGAGAGGAGCAGAAATGGCCTAAACAAAATAAGGATAGATGAGATATAGCCCTGGAGAGACAGAAAAGCCCAGAGTCATGACCTTCACCTAGGCTGAGCTAGGGCAGATAGCAAGAGGGCTAAGCAGAGACCACGAGAGGGCTGGGACCCATTCATGAGTGTTGGCTGAACTCCCTGGGCCCAAGCCTACACATGTAGTGAGGTCCCCAGGTCCTGGCCCTCCTGGGCAGAGAGCAGAAGCTAATGGTAGGGAGATGCCACCTCCCTCTGAATGGCCACAGCTATCACCAAAGTACCTGTACAATTACTGGGGAAGATCATCTCTATCTGCTCCAGTGCCCCTGGAAAAGATATAAAAAACTGAGCCCAGGTTCCTGCTCCAGATACTTGCAGATTTTGTGCCCTAAAAATGTCTCATAGCTTCTCCAAACATCCCCATAGCTGACCCCAATCTTCGGGGATGGTGAGTATGCTCAGCTGAGTAGGGAATTTGAGACTCTGTAACTTTTTTGGGGGGAAGGGGGGCAAAAACAGGAAGGAGCTGGGGAGAGAGCCACATCTAATGCCTCTCCCCTTTGAGGATCAATGTAGGGCCAGGTCCCAAAAGTCCTAAGCCAGTAACCCCAGCCATGCTCACCTATAATCTAAAGAGCTAGAAGGAAACTCATTCCAGGCCTGCCCCAGTTCCCAGCCCAGGATAGGGAGATCACTGAGGCCCTATGTCCAAGAGGAGATACTATGGAAGTTGATACAATCAGAAGTTCCCCCAAGTCACCTGTCAGATTCAGCATCTACACAGAAAGTCTTAGTCCTACTTAAAGCTGATACTACTGTGGCCTACCACCCCACCCCTGCCTTGTTTACAGCATGTAGACCATACAGGGACAGCTCAGAGTTCAGTCCTGACTCCCAGGACCAAAGTCTTGGTATGGAGAATAAGTTCTCTGGCCTCAGTCAGTTCCACACCCACTCAGACTACCTCCTACCCTAGCACAGGTGGAAGGGCTAAATGGGTGCCAAGGAGAAGATGAAGGCTCATTTTCTCATTCTCTTGCACCCATTGGCTCTCAGAAGAGCCACTTTTTCCTGAGGTATTAAGAGAATCCCCTCCTTGGTCCTCCAAAAGTCCCTCTCGCCATTCCACTGTTGAGTTAGTAGGCAAAGAATGCCTGCGGCCTAGCCCTACCAGCCCAGCCCTTATTGCCCCCAGACTCATGTTCATGATTCCCTACAGGGCCACTATCTGCCCCAATGCCCCTGGGAAAAATACAAAGAGCTGAGCCCAGGTTCCTGCTCAGATACTTGCAGATATTGTGCCCTAAAAATGTCCCATACCTCTCCAAACCTATACCATGCCCTTTACCAAGTACTTACATGCATCTTCTCAGTTTGAGCTTAAAACTCCTGTTCTTTCCCCCCGAACAAAGGCATAAACCTGGCTTCAAAAGTCTAGGATATTGTCCAAGGTCACAAAGCTGGCAAACACAGAGCAGAGATTAGAGCCACATCTCTAGTACTCTGTAGTCAGGCTCGTAATCACAACTTGTAAAATGGGAAAACTTTTTGCTGTGCATCTAACTTGCAGAAGCCACTCTCCCATCCAGGTGCCACTGGCATGAACCGCAGATAATTCAAATTCCCAATGATAGCAGATTCAAGTGATTCTGGGTATGGGCAGGGTCCTGGGCCAGAACTGTGTGTCTTAAGCCAGAATCAGGTAACTAGATCAGTCACTCCAAGACATCCACCTCCATTTCACTTAGATCAGTGTTCCAGGCCTCCAGGGAGCCTATAGTACCACAACGTGGCTAAAAGAATAGGCCACTCTCTACACAGGAAGCAGGATAGGTTGAGCTTGGGGTAGGGCCTGGCTAGGACTGGTGACTCATCAGGAGCCCAGCAGAAGCCCCCTGCCCTAAGGAGTGATGGGCCTTGCCCACTGACCAGCCCTGAGAGGCTCCTACCACTCCTACCCAGGGCAACAAGGAGGAAGCAGCCCCATCCCAAGCAAGGTGGGTGCTCAGTGTCAGAGGGAAATTCAGACCCATCCCAGACACAGAAGCTTCTCTTTGGGGGTATTCAAGCTGAGTGGGTCTCCTTTGGGCCTGAACACATAGGCCCAGCCAGAACTAGAGTCCCAGGCCACTCCTTCCCTCCTTCCGGGTACAACAGCTCTACCCATACTGACTCCACCCCTTGCTAACTGGGACACCCTGAGCTTAGCTAGGATAAGCCTCTGTTTCCCCATTTGTGAAGCAGGGAGAACTGACCTTAACCTTACAGAAGAGTACGAGGGTGAAACATGACGCTGAGCGTAGGAAGCCTAACAGTAACCTGGACATAAGTGAAACACTCAGGTTTCTATTACTGAACCCTCCAGGTCACCCCAGGCCTCAGTGAGGGGTCACTAACCTTCAGGGCACACTTCTGCCCAGTGCGCCGGTGGAAGCACTCCAGCACCTTGCCGTTCACACCCAGGCCCAGCACCTGCTTGGATAACTGGTAGTCATCTGTCACCGCGTATTTCTTGGGCTCCCGCCGCCCCCCGAGGGCCGGAGCAACCCCCAAACCTGGTCCCCCGAGTGCACCTGGAGGGGGCACAGGAACCCCCTGCTCCTCTGCTGTCTCGACATCCATGGCCCCCGCGGGGCTCTCAGGGGCGGCCCCAGCCTGGCGCGTCCAGGGGCACCTGGGAGAAAGGGAAAGAGTAACTCCCCACCCAGACTTTTCCAACACACCCCAGCCTAGGAGTGCCTGAGCTGTTCTGGGGACAAGCTGGGAATGTGAGGCGAAGCTCCTGAGAGAACTGGCGTGCAGGAGGAGGCGGTGGTCCCTCAGCCAGACTTAAGCTAATCTCTCCCAAGCACGTGTCAAGAGAAGAAGTTGTGTGCCCAGTGGCTGCAAAGTCCTGAGAGTGGGTCGCACTGGAGGCAAGGGAGGCATACCTGACGACGGCGTACCTGCCAGCAAGGCACTTGACGGCGGCGCTGGTAAGAGGGACAGGGGCAGCAATCGCGGGAGCCGGCGGCGGAGGGGCGCCCTGGGCCGAGAGTCGAGCCGCCCGCGGCCCACGTGACGTCCTGCGCGTCACACGGACTTGGGGCCCCGCTAGGTCAGCCTTAAAGGGCCAGGCGGGCCCGGGCCAGACTAGACACAGCAAGAGCCCCTGTCAGGCCCCGCCCCAGGGCCGGGAGAAAATAGGGGGCGTGATTTTCTGAAGAGGCCATAACCGTCCTGGAGCAGGGGACCCCTGCACGAGCTATCCAGCCCCAGATTTTAAACCGCGACCTAGAAAATGACAGCACAAGACATCTTGTTTCTCTTGAAGCTTCTACTTGAGTCGAGTGTTCTCTCTGCATGCTTCCAGGCGGCCCTGCAGTATGGCTTGCTAGGCTTCCAGCTTCCCTTGGTTCTGGCTAACCGCCCTCCACTCCAGTAACCAACTTCTTAATTTTTGCCAGCTCGCAGAGGAAAGGGGCATCTCTTTGATTTGGGACTCTCCAGTCCCTGCAGCTCTTGGCCTTTTTCCTGCACTGGCTACTGCCCCCTTCTGTGCACTTCCTACTTACATACTTGGCTCATTTTCTCCTTTGCTATATAGCGCTGTTGGACCAGAAATTTTTATTTTCCACTTGGTCACACATCAACTTTTTATTTTATGATTTGAGCTTTTGATGTGGTGTTTAAAAACGCTTCTCCATCCCAGCGACTCCAGAGGCTGAGGCAGGAGGATCCCAAGCTCGTGGCCAACCCCAGCAACTTAGCAAGAACTTCAATTTAGTGAGACCCTGTCTCAAAATAAAAAAGGCTGGGGATGTAGCTTAATGGTACAGCGCCCCTAGGTTCAATCCCCAGTACCAAAAATAAAAATAAAATCTTCCCCCATCCTAGTGACATATGCTCTATTGCCTCTTACTTTTCCTTTCCACGTTTAGCCCTCTACTTCATTCTGAGCTCATCTTAACCTACCTTAGCCAGTTTTTCCAACTCAGTCTCTCATATTACAGAGAAAAGTGAGACTGCCAGAGAGGAAACGACTTGTCTAGAGTCACAGAAAATGTGGCTGTGGATGTCTCCTGGGTGAATCCGCATTACCCCACTCCAGTATCCCCGAATCCCAGCCCAAACCTGAAAGCTGAGGGACCCTAAAGAAAGCTACTTTGTGAAGTCTGAAAAGGTGAGGATCCAGGCAGGGTCTCTGTACGGGGCACTTCTGCCATCTACAGGCCATCCTTAGGACTGCATGCTCTGCGACCCCGGTCCCACCCAAGCCATTCTTCTCGGGGCTTCAGAATTGAGGCCTAACTCCACAGCTTCCCACAACACACGCGCGCGCGCGCTCGCACACACACACATACACATACACGCGCGGGCGAACACACACGAACCTGCAGCGCAGGCTCCTCAGAGCAGTAGCTCCCACAGAGCAGAAACTTGGTATCCTCCTGTTTGTGCAACAACATCCTGCATCTCTGACAACATCTCTGTGAGGAACAAAGTGAGTGAGCCAAGGGTGCTACAACTATTGATAGGCACGCTCTATGTGCATGTTTTGAGTGGGGATAGGAGCTTGGGGGCTCTGCCCCTGTCTCCTCCAGGTGACCTTCAATTCAGAGAAACAGGGGTCCCCAGGGAAGGGCTTCAGCCGACCATGACTGAACACTCCTTGACACCCTGAACACTTCTCAGATGCTGGGAAGATGCTCTATCTGGACACCCATAACCTCACTAAATCTGGAGAAGGGAGAGCATACCCATCCCTTTGGGCCCATACTATAAACACAGAGTAAACACAAGCTCAGAGAGGTCAAAGTGACTTGCTCAAAGTCAGCAGATATCCCAACAGAGCCCCCATTCCAAACCCAGAGCACAACCTTAGGGATAAACTCCTACCCTCAAACTGTGTCCTCCTCTCATGGATCTCTGCCTCCCCACACACTTCCACCTATGCAAGCATACTTTTATATATTCATATTACACATGCACTTGCACATGCACACACAAGTGCATTCATATGCATAAACAAATGCAAACATGGAAATGTGCATATGCATAAACAAATACGCCCACAAATATACATGTGCATGCCCACACCTATGCCCAGATGGGTCCAGGATAAATGTCCTTAATACATCTGAGAATCAGATCCAAGATCTCAGAGCTTTGAAGGAAACCCTGCAATCTGGAAGCTTCTACTACTAATAGGCTAGGGAAGGCACTGCCCTTTGGAGGCAGCTTGTTTGAGCCTGGTGAACCTAAGGCCAAGCAAGTTCTCATTCTGGATGAGCAGAGTCTTGCAAGTGAGCATAGGGCTAAACAACTGAGGGTAGAGGTTGGTTCCCTATCCTAGCCAAAGGCATCTTAGAGGATTTTTTTTTTTTCTTAAAAATGGTATTAGGATAGAACAGGGGAACGAAATGCTGCCATTCGCATAGGACACCAACATGGCAGAGATCTGATGTCATCAGAAAGCGGCGGAGGAGAGAACTTCATCAATACCAGCGGCGACAGAAACAGTTGGTCTCCTGGTAGGGGGGGGTGAGGCACAGACACCCGAGTCTCTCTCGATTTGTCATCGAGCCAGAGGGGAGGAGCAGGGCCGCCGCCAGCGCCCGGAGCAGGCCCAGCGGCTCGCCAGCGTGGTGACCGCGTGACCCCAATTGGAGAGGGGGCGGAGCGGAGCCGCCACCCGCACCCGCAAGGTGGGCAGACCCGCGACCCAGTGGTACATGGGCGTGGTAGGAGGGGCAGGGCAGAGCC
>NW_026000240.1:34437519-34440583 GCF_001458135.2 Marmota marmota marmota
TTGAGATAGGATCTCACTAAGTTGCTGAAACTGGCCTCAAACTTGAGATTCTCCTGCCTCAGCCTCCCAAGTAACTGGGATTACTGGCATGTGGTGTTCCATTGTATCTAGCTCTTTATTAAGATTTTTACTTGCAAAAGTAAAACTTGCTTGTTGTAGTTAATTCAAGCCATACAGAAGTGTAAAATGAAACCAATTGGTGATATTCTCCTCTCCAAGTTCCACTCCAATGCCCCTATTTACACAGACATACACATATTGCTCACATGCATCCATCATATGCAGAGGTTTTACAATTGCTCACTTAACCAAGGACAGTCTGAATATGTGCTTTCCTCTCAGGGCTCATATTTCAGCAATCACCTGCCTCATCCTCCTTCACACTGATGGGAAGATTCAGTATGTAGGGTGACTGGGCCTGGGTGGGGTGGGTTTATGTTGGCAGACTTGCTTACACAGCCCTCCATAATAGCTGCCTGGGACAGAGATTGAGGCCTTTGAAGTAGTGTACAGTGATCAAGAGATCCCATGAGTAAGGGGAGCAGATGTACACACACACACATGGACTGTCCTTCAGGGAGAGGGGAGGCTGCTCATGATAAGGACAGAGGCCACATCAGCCAGATGTTGAGGAAAGCACTGCTATGTATTTGTGATTGTTCTAGGAGGGGAGGGCCAGGGGAGCCTACAGCATGATGATGTTGAGATTTGGCTAGTGAGGTCATAAGAAGGAGTGCCACTGGGTGGCAGTGTGGGCACAAGAGTTAGGTGGGGGTAGGGCTCATGGCGAACAAACAGGACAGGAGAATTAATAAGGAGATTGTAGGAGGGACCCACAAAGCCTGAAGCAGGCAGGCACCTAGGTCAGAACAGGCAGGAGCACCCAACTATTCCTAGCACGAAAGTTCAGGTGCATAGCGCTATCATTCACAAAAAGATGGCTAAAGGGCCCAAATTCTTGGGACCCTTTGGTTTAACACAGAACTGCCTAATCACTGATCACTGTAGGGGTCGCCTCCAAGGGGACACCCAATGTGCTCTGACATTGACTGGCCCAGGGACAGGGAAGCTTGACTGTAGAGCTAAAGGCTGAATCCTGAAGGATGCCTAGGAGTTAGCAGGTCACCCATAACTAGAGAAGAGGATGAAGTGGGTAAGGCCTTTGCTCCAATGCGCTACTCGATTACTGTGAGATCTAGGGTAAACGGCAATCTCTCTATGCCTCAGTTTCCTCACTTGTCAAACAGGATATTGTGTGGTAATTTTGATTATGAAATGAGGCTAGTAATTGCTGAGAGTGTCTGAAGTGTTCATCAGAGTAGTCACAGTGAGTAAGAAGTGCAATAGTCTTGAGGAAGAGATGTTAGAATTTAGTCCCATAAAGCACAGTTTCAAAATTGTAGCTGTAGAGGCTGGGTTTATAGCTCAGTGGTAAGGCACTTGCTAGCATGTGCAAGGCCCTGAGTTTATTTTTTTAAAAAGTATCTTTGTTTCATGGTAGCTGTGAAACCTCTGTCTTCATAGTAATGTAGCAGTAGATAGTTCCTACTGGAGAGACAGCACCTTACCCAGGGGCCTCATACTAGGCTTTTCAGGTAACTCAACTTTCAATGTGGGTAATGAAGTATCCATGGCACCCCACTTCTGTTCCAAGAAACTGACTTCTGGCCTATTCAGGAAAGGTCGGCAGGGCTACAGGAAAGCCTGGCTTCTCTTCAGGAAAGTTACAGAGAAGCGGGTACCCTGAGGTCATATCTCTTTTCAACCAATTATTTTTTTCTGCTTCACAGGGGTTTGTCCTCTGCTCCTCCATGGATACCAGGCACTGAGCCTTGTCTGCCCTGGGGAAAAATCAGACACTATCATTCAGACCTCTAAACACTGCCAGGGGTCTGCCTTCTTTGCCCTGGGTCTTGCAGCTCATCTCTTTTCTGAGGCACCTGGAGACACACATTGGACAGTGTGTGTCTGGGGTGTGGGGAGGAAAGGCCCCTATTGACTCTCTGAAGCTCATCTCCCTCAGTCCTTCTAGCCAAGGGTTTAAAGGAGGTTTTCACAGTCCTTCAAGATACTCTCTGGTAAGTCTAAGGAACAGAAAAATGAGAGGGTTGGAGGAGTCAGGTAGGAGCATGGGCTTCTGATTCAGATTTGGAATCAAACTGTGGCCCTGCTATTTCCTAGGAAGGCATTTCATTCTCTGGGAGCTCTATCTTCTCATCTGCAGAATGGAGACAATCCCAAATGTTGAGAATCAAATGTTAGAAAGTACTTCATGTAGATGGGGCTATTGTTACTGCTCTGCCCCTCACCTCTATCACCCCACTCGGAATCCTCTCCCAGTGTTTGGAACTCCAGGTCTCTCTCCCAGCACTCACCGAACCTGTCTGGGGGTTGACTGTCCCTAAATACCTCAAGTTGATAGTCACTTTCCCGATTGATGGGACCGACCAGGGGCCAAAACTGAATGGTCCGGCCAAATGCCTTCTCTCCCACTCTTTCAAAGAAAACGTTCTTGCTTTTGGTTATGGGGGACGCGGGTTCCACCTCAGCGGACCTACTCATTCCTGGGGCCACTCTCTGCACCCCGTTCCTCTCCCTTAAGTCTCTTTCCAGACCCCGCCCCCATGCCATCCACCTCCCCTTAACCCCACACAGAATCCCCGAATCCAGGCGCGACCCAATTGGGAGCCTTTGCACTTCTCGATAGACCGCCTTGGAGGGCCGGCTAGCAAGGAGCACAGGTCCAGGAACTCGCCCCCACGCTGGCACTGGTTTGATAATGAGATAAGCGCGCCCATCCCCAAAGAAGTGGAATGCCGGAAGGCAATCTAGGATCGGGTTGCAGAAGCCGCTGCCCCTCCCTTAACCTCCCCTAACCCGGTCTTCCCCTACTGGTCTCTTGGTCCCGCCCTGCCTGACACGTCAGTCCTGGGTCCACGCATGCAATTGGCACTCCCAGCCATTCGGCTCTACCTCCTACGTTTCGATTGGCCGGCTCGCGGAGCCCCGCCCCGTTTTCCTGGAAAGTTCTTGGAAATCAGTCAAAGGTGTTTCCTTTTAGGGC
>NW_026000240.1:34444372-34521022 GCF_001458135.2 Marmota marmota marmota
GGCTCTGCTCTGCCCCTACTCCAATTGGGGTGTCGTGACTACCCCGCCTTCAGGTCGCTGGGCCTGTTCCTGGCACGGGCGGCGACTCTGCTCTGCCCCTACTCCAATTAGGGTGATGTGTGTACCACGCCGGCAGGCTCTTGGGCCTGATCTGCAGGTTGGTCACAGGTCTGCTCACCCTGCGGGCACGGGTGGCGGTTCCGCTCCGCCACCTCTCAGTCTGTGTCCGCCGCCCGTAAGCCTCGGGACCCTGATCTGCTCGCGCTCCCGATCCACTGGCTCCCTTCTGCCGAATTCCTATCTGGTCCACACTCCGAAGCTGCTGCCTCCGGGACATGGTTCTTTGCGTTCAGGGGTAAGCGCGGCTCTCTGTCCCCGCCCAGCCTCCCCCCGTGAGGGGCGCATCAGAGAGGGCAGGCCTAGTGCTACCCGGCCGGGCTTTGGGAGGGTTTGACGGGCTAAAGGGGACCGAGTGCGGAAGGACCTTCAGGGACTGCTTAGGACTGTGAACCACTCCCCACTCCACGCACAGGCTCACTGTGAATAGGGAAACTGAGGACTGAACGGCGACGGGAGGAAACGAGGGCGGGCTCCCTCTAGGTTCTCACTGGAGCATATGGACACCGATGTAAAGTCGTCTCCCAAGATGTGGCTCACTAGCCCAGACCTCTTACTGGGGGATCAGCACTCTATCCTAGCCTGCCGGCTGCCCTGCCTACTGGTGACCTTGGGCCAGCCCCTTGACCCTCTTTGTCCAAGTGTCCATTCCCCTGTCCCAGGCTAACAATTAGGCTCCACTTGGGAAGCCAGCCTGAAATCCTTACCTCTCCCTATACTGGCACCTCATAACCAGGAGCTCATCAAGCATCCTCCAAATTGCTTTACCCTTCCTCTAGGTCCAAACTTGATTCCAGTGTGATAAGAACCTTGACTTCTGCCTGCCTTCTCCAAGTGTCCCTGAGATATGGAGTGGGGAACAGTGGTGTGGGTGGGATACTGATAAGACAGTCTTGACCTCAGCTGAGCATTCTGGGCGCACCTGTGCACCCTCACCCTGGGCCTCAGCATCCTCTTCAGCTAAAGGTCTGGTGCTTTCTGACAGGAGCTTAGGAAGCTCCAAGGAGAATGGAGGAGGTGTAAGTGGTTATTCTATTCCCAGGGAAAGTGGTGTGGCCCAATGCCAGGTGTTATCAGAACTGACATGGTGCCAAGTGAGGAAAAGTGGAAGGTGAGGCCAGGCCCAAGTACCTCTTGTTCTGAGCGGTCTTTGGTCCAGTGGAGAGGATGTGGAGGTGCTGAGAAGACTACTTCTCCTTGTTTGTCTCCAACATGTTCCTTGGATTTGGGGACTCCTGTACCTACCTCCCCCCACCACACACACACACACACACACTCACACACTCACATACTCACACACACTGCCTTCCTCCTCAGGAGTCCTCCCCCTATCCTGGGAACCACAGCCTCTTTCACATTGCTCTACCTGAGTGCCCCTTGCAGCCTCAGGGCCAGTGTTGGGGAGCAAGGTCTTTATCAGACACATACAGTACACACACAGGTGCATGGCCGCAAGGCTACAAAAAAAGCTGTTGCCCCTCTAGGGTAGAGGACAGGGATTCCAAACTGCTGCAGCTTTTGTGAGGGCCCTCTGCCAGGCTGAGTTCACCCCACTGGCATGTGTCCCCAGGCAGGATTTACTGGCTGAGCTCCAAGGCAGGCACACACACGTACCTGGCACACACCAGTCCCGCCCCCGCCGTGATGGTGACACAGCCATGGACACACCCCTGCACAGATATGTAGTCACTCACCAGAAGCCTGTGGGGATCAATACAGCTATTCTATACTCCAACACCACACCAGCTTCAGAGATATCCACACCCACACATGGGACCTGTACTGAGACCCTGCTAAGCCTTCGGGTCATAGCCACCCCCAGAGATTCTGGACTGACCAGCTAACTGCCTATCATACTTTGAGAAGGTTCCTAAGCCAAATGCTTAGCCCCAGCAGGCAGGTCACCTCAAAATTCTGCCTCCAGCTCCCCTAGCAGGATTCCAGAGCTCCTACGATGCAACCAGGGAAGGTATGGAAAAATACTTGGCAGGCTATAGCATGAAAGAGTTGTGTGGGTCCTTTTCCTCATAAGTGCCCATAGGGCTGTGGCCTTCTAAGGGCCACCTACATTTCTCTGCCTGTCTCTTGCCATAAGCGCCTGTTTACCTCTTCCCACCTCACAAATACCCAGCACTGTATGCCCAGGCTGCTGTCTCTGCCTTTAGTGCCTTCCTCTAACTCCTGCCTTTGACCTGGCATACTAAGTTCAGGAACAAGCAAACCTTGACTACCCCATGACATCTTGCACTTTTTTTTTTTTTTTTTTTTTTTTGGTAAATTAAAAAAAATTGTTGGTGGAACTTTATTTTATTTATTTATGTATATGTGGTTCTGAGAATCAAATCCAGTGCCTCACACATGCTAGGCAAGTGCTGTACCACTGAGCCACACCCAGCCCAACACCCTGTATTTTATGGCTTCCCAGGGCAGGTGGGCAGTGACTGTTTTTTTATTTATTTTTTATTTATTTTTTTATTGTTGTTGTCTGGTTTGGTTTTGGTTTTGGTACCAGGGATTGAACTCAGGGGTACTTAACCATTGAGCCATATCCCCAGACCCTTTTTTAAATATTTTATTTAGAGACATAATCTCGCTGAGTTACTTAATGTCTTGCTAAGTTGCTGAGGCTGGCTTTAAACTCACAATCCTCCCCTTCAGCCTCCCAAGCTTCTGGGATTACAGACGAGTGCCACTGCACACAGTGGGACCATGTTTTTATAATCTGAGCGTCCTAAGGCCCAGCCACAGACTAGACTCAGAACTGAGGCCTGGAAGTGTATTTTGTTAGGAGTGAGGGAGGACCATTCCCTGTCCCACTCTCAGGGAAGAAGCCCGAGGATCCCCATGCTGAGTGGGCTTCCCTTAGTAGGAAGCTGCTGCTTAGATTTTGGCCTGTTTAGTTCCCCTACCCCCAACCATCTAAGGCTATGATGTTACCCAGCCCTTCAGTGTCTTGACTAATAGACCCCTAATTGGGAGAAGTAGAAGCTGAAGCCCATCAAGAATCAAGCTATGTCCAAGACCATAGAGCCTAGTAGGGGCTGGCTTGCCAGGGTGGGACATGGAATATGAGTTTGAGTACCCTGCCCTCTGACTTGAGTTCATATTTATGAGAGGTGAGGCTTGTTAGTACTTTTAGAGGCCACTATCTACCCATGACCTTGAGCTGGGAGGAACAAGCCAGGATGGCAGTCTGACCTATAAGGGTAGGGGAGTGTTTCAGCCTTGAAACACTTACTAGCCAGTGTAGACCCAACTCCCACTCACAGATGCTCTTACTGGTAGGCAGGTAGCATGTGACCTCAAGCTTCCTATAGTATGTAATCTTGGGACCTCCCTGGAGGACCCAGTTCAGTTCCATCCTGTGGCTCAACCAGGATCAGTGTCACTTAATCAGCCTACCTCAGCCAAGAAAGCACAATTGTGAGGCTACTTTGCACTAGTTCCTATCACTGTGGTGGTGATGCTAGGAATGCTTATAGGGAATTATTTGTGGTTTGGTTGATATAAAATAGATAAATTCGTATTTAATAAATGCAGAGAAATGGGAAAAAAATAAAAGAGGGTCTATAATGCTAGGGAAGTAGCTCAGTAGCAGAGCTCTTGCCTAGCATGTGTAAGATCTGAGGTTTGAACCCCAGCCAGTACTAAAAAAAATAAAAATAAATTAAAAAAAAAAAAAAAAAGAAGGTCTGTATTTGAGGGAAGAAATCAAGGGGATTTCTCTAGAAAGGGGGAAAGCATGGGCATGGGGCTTCCCCTCACTCTCCATCCACCCCCTTCTAGATCTTGTCCTTTGCTGGCTGTGGAGCAGATCGGGCAGCGGCCCCTGTGGGCCCAGTCCCTAGAGCTTCCTGAGCCAGCCATGCAGCCCTTACCTGCTGGGGCCTTCCTGGAGGAGGTGGCAGAAGAGACCCCAGTCCAGCCAGAGAGTGAGCCAAAGGTGCTGGATCCTGAGGAGGATTTGCTGTGCATAGCCAAGACTTTTTCCTACCTTCGAGAATCTGGTGAGTCTGAGGGGGGAAAGCAAGCCTTGTCCTGGGAAGTCTGGTATGGGAAGCTTAGTTCTCTGCCTGTTGAGTCTGATTTGGGGGGAATGGCCCAGCCCCAGAGAGTCTGATGGGAGAAGTGTAGCCTTCCTCCTCCTGGAAGTATGAAGAAAGAGGCATGGTCCTAACCTGTCCTGGGTTAAGTATTCTCAGCTGATTTCCATTGTGACCAGTCCCTTGCCCCCTCTTTCCATTTTCCTAGGTTGGTATTGGGGTTCTATTACAGCCAGTGAGGCCCGGCAATACCTGCAGAAGATGCCAGAGGGCACATTCCTAGTACGAGACAGTACCCATCCCAGCTACCTGTTCACGCTGTCAGTGAAAACCACTCGTGGCCCCACCAATGTGCGCATTGAGTATGCTGACTCCAGCTTCCGTCTGGACTCCAACTGCTTGTCCAGGCCTCGTATCCTGGCCTTCCCGGATGTGGTCAGCCTTGTGCAGCACTATGTGGCCTCCTGTTCTGCTGACACCCGAAGTGACAGCCCTGATCCTGTTCCCACGCCAGCCCTCCCTATGCCTAAGGAAGATGCACCTAGTGACCCAGCACTCCCTGTCCCTGTGGCCACTGCTGTGCACCTAAAACTGGTGCAGCCTTTTGTGCGCAGGAGCAGTGCCCGAAGCCTTCAGCACCTGTGTCGCCTTGTCATCAACCGTCTGGTGGCTGATGTGGACTGCCTACCACTGCCCCGACGCATGGCTGACTACCTCCGACAGTACCCCTTCCAACTATGACTAGTCTGGGTATCCTGCCCAGCCTCATGCAGCCATATCCTGGAGGGGACACAGGCCCCAGCTGGACTTGGTCTCCTGCTATCCCTCCAGCCATCCTGGTGCCTGCGTGCATCTGGCAGCTGGACCAGAAAGAGCCAGCAAGAGCAAGGAAGGGGGAGGGGAGAGTTGTCATACAACTCAGAGCTCAGCACCCCCAGGTCCCATGTGGTTCCATTGTGGTGAGCCATGTATCAGAGAAGAGGGAGACAGGCGGGACCTTGTCTCACCCTGCTGGCTGGGCCCAGGTCTTCACTCACTGACCCCAGCCACCTGAATTGTGTAGACTTTCCCAGCTCTGGTTTCTCAATATGCAGGGTGGGGCAGGCCCCCTACCTCCAGCCAGTCTGTTTCTGGGAGGATGGTGGCCAGAGGAACTAGGGTTGATAGTGACAGCCCCCTTGTGGGGAAGCAGGCTAGGCTGGGGAACTGCACAGTTATATGCTATTTATTTATTTATTCCTCTTGGGGTTGGTCTCCAGTGAGCCACCCTACCTCTCTGCCCTGAGCCCTGGGTAGTCCAGAGACCCCAGCTCTGTTCTAGCTTCTCTGATTCTTCTTTGTGGAGAGCCCCATCCTAAGAAGCGTTGCTGGACCCAAGGCATTCCTGGATGTCTGGCACTGACCCACCTGCCTGTGAATGTGGCCACTCTTTTCTGTCTCAGCCCTGTTTGGGGAGGATGAGTGAACAGACAAGAAAATGGAACAAGAGCCTCAGTCCCCAACAAAGCCTGTGGCCCACCTTCTTGCAGGACAGAATTGTGGCCACACATAGCCGCCTTCACCGTGGCACAAGCCCTCAGAGTGTACATGCTGTGTCAGGAAGGGGATGCTGGTTCAAGGGCTGCTGCGGCAGCTCTGCTGCATTGGTTTCCTGCCCAGGAAGGTGCCTGCACAGTAGAGAGGGGAAGAAATACATATCTGATAAGACTTTATAAAATAATTATTATAACACAAAACCCAGTGTGGTAGTCTTTTTTCTTCCACTGATTTTTCCATAATGACAATAAAATTATACCTTTCATTTATGGAGCCTCTTGAGTTCTGCTCAGAGTCTTTCCTTTTTGGTCCTGTTATCATGATCTCCCATTTCACATCCTCATTCCTCCTTGTTTCTCTTAGAAAATGGGAAACAGGATGTGAAGGCCCATTGGGCTGCCTATAGGGTCACTAACCAGAGCACTGCTGGGTTGTAGGGATGGAGGCTGGGGGTGTCAGGAGCAGAGGCCTGAGAGGTATGTAAACAGGAAGTGCTCATTCAAAATGCAGATGGAGAATACCAATGGGGAGGGTTCTATGGCCTGTTCCTGAGGGCAGTGAGTTGAGAAGGATCCAATAGTCAGCATTCAGGACCAGTCCTTGCAGGGAGAAGGTGCAGTGACTACAGACACTGAGCCATGATTCACCACAACCCTGGGAATGGCAGTCCAAATGAGTAAACAGATTCCTAGTTGGAAGGGGGCTTGCTGAGGCAAGTGGGTCACAGAGCAGAGCTTATGCTAACTGTCCATCTGCCTGTGGACTGCTACATGAAATGGGGAGGACAGGCAGCTGGGATGGACACTGGTTTTGATCCCTGTCTCCTTGTCTGCTGAGAGTTCTATAATCGTTGACCTGGCCAATGGGATACTGTCTGCCTTACCCTTCACCTCAGCTCAAGCTAGGGTCCAACCATCTCCTGGGAAGGCGCTGTTAGCTACTTCAAATCCCAACATTTTCTGATTTGATGTTTTTGTTTCCCTACCAGGGGAGTGCACCATGCCTGCCTGGAACAGGGGCAGTAGATGGCATTTCATTTGACCCTAGACCCAGCTTAACAGATGCAGGAAATCTTCTGGTCAACACAATCACCTTGGGTGACCCAAGCTAGTAAAATGACACTAGCTGGGGAGAAAGGGATTAGCCATCTGGTGGGTGTACAGGACCCTGCACAATATACAAACAGTAACTGATATAACCCTTTACCTATTAAGTCCTTCACCAGCACATGCACTCCTTGGCACCATCTAGGCCAGCCTCAATCTAGGCCCTGGGGACACAGCAAGATCATGTCTACATGGTCCCCATCCTCATGGGGCTCATGGCTAGTGCAAGAGAGGTAGTAAACAAATGAACAAATGGGCACACAGGACAAGTTTTTGAGAGTATAAAGAAAGTAAAGCAGGGGACAGGGCAGAAGTGACATCGAGTATGGGAACACCCCTACTAAGAGGGTCAGGGAAAGCATTGAGCAGGGTGGAAGCAAACCTGGATGCCTGAGCAAAGAGCAGGCATCATCCAGACAGCTTGGGGAAGGGATGTCACAAGAAGGCAACATCAGTGCGATGGCTCTGAGGCAGAAACAAACCTGAAGCTCAGAATGGGGTGGGAAGGGCAGAGGAGGCATGTGATTTTATTATAGCGTGGTGGAGCACCTCTTCAGAATCTAGCAAGGAGCAGTCCCCTGCAGTGCTCATTTCTAAGAGATGCATCTGTCAGTTAGGTGGGGATGGACCCATAAGGGCCTAGAAGCAAGAGGCCAGAAAGAAAGTTAAGAAGTATGAGACTTGGAGAGGTAAGGTATAATGGGAAGGAGGAGTAGGTGAGGGTGGCAATTTTTGTGACCCTGGGCAGTGTTCATATCCCATTAAATTCTCACTACAACTCTGCATACCAGCAGAGATTACTCCCATTTATAGTTGAAGAGGTAAAGTTCAGAGAGGAGTGTTATCTTGCCCAGGGTTACACTGCTAATGAGAGGCAGACCCAGGCTTCAGATCCTAACTCCAGACCTTTTTTTGTGTAACTGTTCTGTTCTGCCTAAGGGCTGGTTAGCTAAATCTTCAAGACTCCCGAGATTTGGAGAGTATATAGAGGGGTGGTGATGCTCAGGAGGGCTTTCTGGGAGTGGGGAATCTGGGGGATGGATTCTGGAGAAGTTGAGTTTAGAGACTGATCCTGTGTAGCGTCTCTCCCTGGATTCACAAGTCTCCCTCTGAAATGACTTTGACACAGAAATGCTGGTAAAACATTCCAGGTATTTCTTGTCAGCGTATATTAGTGATATTCTGGCCAGCTAAACAGGATCTCTGAGTGACCCAGCATTCCTGGAATGACTGGGTCCCTGCACCTAGGCCAGGCTTTTAATCTGCTGACTGAAGCTGGGCCCAGTAGCCCATGCCTATAGTCTCAACTACTTGGAAAGGTGGAAAGATCACTTGATCCCAGGAGTTCAAGATCAACCTGGGCAACATAGCGAGACTGTCACAAAAAGAAAAAATATATAAACACAGATAATCTGTTGACTGAGCAGATCTTGAAAAGCCAACGATGGACCCATGTCTAAATGGGGCTGGGGCCATGGCTGGTTCTGCTCTCAGATGGGAACCCTCCCACCTTATATGGCTGTCCACACTGAAGTGAAGGAAGCAGAGGGCCAGGACCTAAAATAAGGCCTGACCAAGAAGGCAGGAAAATTTGGGGTCTGTGCATAGGGCATCCAACCCTGAGGACCTCATAAATATCTTCTTCTTCTAGGAGAAGTTGAGCCTGTTCAGGCCTCAAAAGCACTTTCACATCAACCTGTTAGACCAGTTTTAATCTAAAGCAGGCTTGAGCTTCACCAGAAATTCAACAGTCTCCCCACCCCTTCCTAACCCGGTGGAGCTGCACAACCATTGCCCTGGTGCTGCAATGATCTCAGGGCAATAGGCTAGGATTCCCATGTCTGAGACTCAAAATGAGACAGTCCCTGGAGGTTTAAATCTGGCCAGACTGCAGATCAGAGGGTAGTTGGAAGAGCTGCTGGGCCTAGCTTTACTGTTATGTAGAATAAATGGAAGCTGATACTCATCGATAAGCTCAAGGAGACTCAGCAAGCACAGCACAGTAGGAGGCCAAAGCTGTCTACTCAGCAGAAACAGTTGTTTCCATGACCCAGGCCTGGTTGAAGCAGCTGAGGATCAAAGCACAGGAGGGAGCCTCTGAAGGTTGAGGAAAGTTGGGGCTACCATGACTCCTCCAAGGAGTCCTCCAAGACTACACTACCTACAGTCCCAGTACCAGTGAATGTGCAGGCACCAAATATGCCCTGATGTTGTGACTGAAGGGGATATAGTATCCAGAAAATGTTCTTTAGGGGCCAAAACCTACTCCAGGGACTCTCCCCACTCCCAGCACCTATGAGCCAGACCCAACTCTTCCTGTCACCAGAACTGGGCGCTTCTCCACCAGAAGTATGGATTTCACTCATAGTCTAGGTTAGGCAAAAGTTGTGTTCATAAAAGTGCCTCTCAGTTTGCTCCAGGGAAGCACTTTACTGCTCCCCACCTCCATTAGCCTCTGAGCCCATCATGTGTGTGTGTGTGTGTGTGTGTGTGTGTGTTGACCTTTCCACTTGGCCAACATTCCTTTATTTTCCTCAGCTCTTTCCGGTGGACAAACAGCTGTGGTAGGAGGAGCTGCCAGGAGAGTAAGTCCTCAGGAGACTTTCTCCTCAAAGCTCAGACATGGAACTCAAAGAGACACAGGAAAATGAAGGCTTATCCAGAAGGATATGACAGTCTGAGAAGAGTGGGTGAGCTACAATAAGGGACCTCTTCAGCAGAGCTCACTAGCCCTGGTGCTCCAGTGCCTGTAGGGTGTGTTCCTGGGCATCTCTGCCAGATCAGTGTCGTCTGCCAGATCAGTGTCGTCAGCCAGACGTCTAGAGGGCAGGCTAAGCTTAGGCAGACAAAGCTAGGTGATCCTGGGCAGATTGCTTTATCTCTCTGAGCCATATATAGCCCAGGCCATGGGTTTGCTCTCTCTCCTGCTGCAGAGGTGCCTTGGCTGGGTCTCCATAGCCCCTGTACCTCTTCACTAGGATACAGCCAGTGTCTGGTTGGGAGCTGTGGGCTTTAAAGGCAATAGCACCCACTCCCAGCACCTTGACAATCACCCCTTTTCTCTTCTGGATCTCAGCAGGTAACCTGGGGGTGCCTTGTGCAAGGCAGAGAAGTCCTGGTGTGGGCACCCCTGCCCCCACCCTGGGTGAGGTGTTTTCGCCAGAATTGCAGCAGCTGTGGCTGGAGGCCTCTTCCCAGGAAGAGCAGAGCGCCTCTTCCAAGAACTCAGAGGAGGGCGGGAGGGGGTGGAGGGGGAGTTAATTTTAAACCAAACAGCCTTCCACGCTTCTCAGGAACTGGTTGCTCAACGTGATCTGGCAGGTCCCAGGCGGGTAGGCGGGCCTGGTGCCAGCTCAGAGGTGGTGGGGGTGGAGGACACACCCCAGAGGGGAGGCCCGGTGACCTTGAGGAAATTTGGGCCCTGTCCTTGCCCACTCATCAAGGCCTGTCAATCCCTGACCCCACTCACCCAGCCCACCTTGTTAAGGGGTATGGGGTCTGATGATTTGTTCAGCTTTAAGCCGGCAAGGTGAAACTATAATAGGATTAATAATACAGGTGTCATGTCCTTCCAAGGGCCCTAAGACTGAATGTCCCATCTTTTTTCCTTGTTCAAAACCTGCCACGACTGTCCCCTGTCCTGTCTGTCTGAAGGTTATCTGATGAAGGTTTACTCTGAGACCAGGATAAGCCCTGGGCCAATTCTCTAGGGGATAGGAAGCTGGGTATCAGGCTAGTGGGGTGGGAAAGTGGAGGGTGAAGGGTGGAGTATAGCAAGCTGGCAGAAGTTCTGGGCCTAGGGAGCAAGCTTCCTTTATGTAGAGAGAGAACTCATGGGCCTGCCCTCCACGACTGACTGGGAGTCAAGGCAGCTTCACTTCATTAACCTTCTGTCCCCACCTCAGTGTAGCTACCCCCTCCTGGCTGACAGCCTGGACCCACCTCCCAGTGTCTAGCCCATGGAGTGTCTTCCCGACAGAGCCCTCCCTTATGCCCCTCTGACTGCCCTATGAGACCCCCCATAGCTTGGGAGGGCTAAAGCATGGGTTCTAGGAAAAAATCCCAAGCAAATGCTGCCAGGAGCTGCAGTTCTTGGAACCACTACTGCAGGGTGAGGGGACGCTTCCTGGAACCTGCTGACTATTCCAGGGAGAGAGCTCAGAAGACAAGCAGTGATCTGGGGTGGGGTGAGGGAGGGATAGGGTGCTGAGACTTCAGCTTGGGACCTCTCCTCCAGGAAGCCCTTCATGATTGCAAGTACCTCCTTAGCTTCCCCCTTCCCAGTGCTGGGGCTGCTGGGCCACTCTAAGGCCCTTCCAGGAAGATTCAGTTCTTTTGGGCCTCTGTGGTACTCAGTATTCAGCCTGGAACAGAGTGGAAAACCTAGAAATGGAAATGGGTAGGGGAAAAAGAAGGCATATGTGCCTGTAAAGGTCAATGTGTGGGTGTGGGGACACAGGTGAAAGGGGGATGTCAAGCACAAGTGTACTGCCCAGGTTGCTGAGCAGGTGGAGGTGAGAGGAGCCAGAGGAGAGTAGGCAGGAAAGCAAGGCAGGGACAGCAGTGGCAGGGCCTACTCACTAATCCCCTTGTGCTAGGGGGCAGATAGCTTCATGTTCCAGTCCCTCCTTCAGGCCATTCTTATTCCTTCTCTTAGATCCCTGTCCCACCACAGGGGGTATAAGCTCCAGCTCTATCACCAAGCCACCCAGAGTTCTCCTGGTACCAGTATCCAACTGTGCAACCCTGGGCATGTGCCCATGCTATTGGAGTCTTGGTTTCCCCACTTGGAGGGTAGAGAGAAAAGGCTGCAAGTAGGTGGGCACTGATGCCAGGCCTGGCTCTGGGGAAGGTCGTGGCATGTGTGCCCCAGGATGGGTTGGGGTCCAGGAAAAATCCCAGGGTCAGCACTGTCAGAGCAAGGGCCTTAAAGCCTAGTTCAAGGAGATGGAGTTGCAGGTCATAGTCAGCAAAAAGGGGAAGTAAAGGCCCTCTCTCTGAATGGGATGCTATGGGGCAGACTTTTCACTACTTGGAACCTGTTTGCCTTCAGAATGGAGAACATCACATGACCAGGGCTAGATGGAGGTGTGAGCGGGGACTTGCCTCTCCATTCACATCCTCGGGTTACTCTTTGGTTTTCCCTGAGCACAGCTCCAAGCCTGGTGCCCACTCACCTCCATGTCACAAAGAAGGTGGCAAATCATCCTCCAGAAGTCAGTCTTAGGGCTGAAGGCTGGGTAAGTGTCTGGGGAGAAGCTGTGAGGTAGGGCTGTGACAGAGTTTCTCTGATCCATGTAGAAAGGCAGTAGACTCAACAAAGGGACACAATTCATCACAGTGCTCAAACTTTGAAGCAGCTGATTTTCTGAGGCTACCTGGGGCAGCTGGCAGAGGATTAGAATGCTTCATTCGCTGCCACTTGGAGTCTCAGTTGTCTGATCCCAGTAAAAATGGCCTTGGCCATAAAGAGCCTGATGGAAGAACTTAACCTAGGACCCACCCAACCTGAATGGAAGAGCTGCTGGGTGGCATCTTCTAGGTTTGCAAGGAATACCTGTGTCAAGCTTCAGGTGGTTCCAAAGCCAGATAAGCTTTGAAAATTCAGTTTTACCTTCTATAAAGTAGGGGCAATGTTATAACTTACCTTACAGGATCATCATAAGAGTAGATTACAGACTTGATTTTACTTCTCCTTGGGGTATTCTGAGTCATCCCTCCCCTCACCATGAGCCCATGTAGACATGAGTCCCAAGAGTACTTTCTGTGTTTTCCATTGTAGCAAGAAGTGTCTGTGGACACATCAACTGGAGCACAGGCTCTGAGGTTTGTGGTACTCTGAACAAAAGGAGCAATGAAGGTCCTCATATCAGAATATAAATATTTAAAAATCATAAACTGCTAATAAAATATGTTCTATCCTTCTACTCAACAAGTAAACTTTCATAGCAATAAAAACCTATAAATTTATGGTTTTTATATGTCTGAAAGTCAGCAGATATGAAAGATGATTGAACTTAATGATTATTGCTCATGTCTAGGTGTTCAGTGATGGGTTTAAGATATAAGAGAATAGCAATATGCCTTATTTATAAAATATTTCATATTTTTTTAAAAAATATTTTTTAGTTGTAGTTGACAGAATACTTTTATTTTTTATTTATTTTTATGTGGTGCTGAGGATCGAACCCAGGGCCTCACATGTGCTAGGCGAGCATTCTACCGCTAAGCCACAACCCCAGCCCAGCATTTTATATTTATTCTGTCCAACTAATTGTTCTTACCTTTATTCCAGTAAAATGACTGATTATGTTGTTATAATCAAGAGTTGCAGGTAATTATTGTTCTTTTGGCAATGATGATTTACAAGATTAATATAACATATCATTGTTAAAGAGCTTAAAATATAAATTACATTAAAAACATCAAAAATTAAAAGTATTTCCAATAGGTTCCCAAAAGTTATTTTTAAATAATCAAAATAATTTAGTAAAAGTGAGATAAAATAAACTATACATTATAAGAAACTGACATCAAATTTTAAATTAAAATGATTTAGGGCTAGGGATATAGCTCAATGGCAGAGCACTTGTCCGGAATGTGCTGAGCCCTGCATTCAATCCCCAGTACTGGGAAAATAAAATAAAATAATAAAAAAATACATCAAAATGATTTAAAGGGGCTGGGGTTGTGGCTCAGTGGTACAGCACTTGCCTAGGGTATGTGAGGCATTGGATTCAATCCTCAGCACCACATAAAAAATAAAGAAGATAGGGTATTGTGTCTATCTTCAACTAAAATTTTTTTAAAAGATGATTTAAAATTTTTTTTACTTAACTTTTCCATTTTTTCCTTTTATTTTTTGACAGTACTGGGGATTGAACACAGGACCTCATGTATGCTAGGCAAGTGCATTGTGCAGAGCTACATCTCCAGCTCTGAAATTTTTATTAAGTAATATTAAATGTTCCCATATAAAGAAATCATCTCAGGGCTGGGATTGTGGCTCAGCGGTAGAACGCTCACCTAGCACAGGCGGGACCCGGGTTCGATTCTCAGCACCACATAAAATAAAGGCATTGTGTTGTGTCCATCTACACCTAAAAAATAAATATTAAAAAAAAAAAAGAAAGAAAGAAATCATCTCAGTCCACAGCCAAATTCCCCATGAAGGATAAAGTTGTGTCTGTTCTGCAGTCAGAAGCAACACAATCTGCATGAGTTTCCCTGGGGCCTAAACAGTGTTATCATGAGGGTAGATGTTTGGATTTATCTCATACTGTGCCAGCATAGAATGTCAAACTCCTGGTGAATAGAGATGCCCATGTGTTCTGTAGTAAATTTATTGAAAACTGATCCTTTGTATGTTTATGGTACACTCTAAATAAGAGAATCCAGGAAGATTAGGAGAGAGTGGTAACAGACCAGGTACAATTCCCAACAACCTTTTGGGAAAAGGTCTGCCTCACATGCCACCACCATAAGTTCTTAGATGGGTCAAATATTTAAGTGTTAAAAGTGACCCAAGCATCCTTTAGAGCTCCTTTTAGAGACATAGCAGTATGGGTTCTAGGTGAGAAATCCTTTTACATGACTACCCTGAATTATTTTCAGGATAAGAGGAAGTAGAGAAATCCCTGAGATCTATTAATGCCCATTTAATTTTGGAAGACTATTCTCTATGCTTCTTTCCCATTTCTGCACACTTTACAGTAGAGGCACCAACTGCCCCTATTCCAAACAAATTTTAGGGAGATGATGATAAGAAAAGCCTTAGAAGATAGAGGTAATCTCTTCTATACTTCTGAACCAGGAGTCTTGTATATTCTGCCAGCATCCTTGAGAATATGATAGGCTAATTTTTTAGTACTTACAAGGCAGATAAAATCTCAAGTCTTCAGAGTTCTTAACATAAAGGACAGGGGAAGTGAGATGAGGAAGGAAAGGAAGCCAAAGCAGGTGTGTTAATAACTAGGTTCCCTATTTTGGCAACCGAGGCTCAATCCTAAATTGAAATATGGTAGAGAACACACCTCAGGGTTGTCTCACCCAAGAGGTGGGGAAGCTGGAGCATGTGTCCACCAACTTTCCCCCTTCATTGGCTTAGAGATGCTCCAGAGAATTAGTTCCTTGGCACTTTTGGTTACTTACCAGCCTGGCCTCTACTGCAGGCAAAACCTTAGATGATGGTTTCAGTTGCTGTGTGGGAACTTGAGTGTGAGGGGACTGACCTGCTTAGTCCCCACCAGACTGGAGCACGATGTGAACAGGCCCTTGCCTAAATACTGTTCATTTCCAGTGCTGACACAGTGTCCAGCAGAAGGTGACTAAATGCATATCCCATGGACAAGCTAAGAGCCTGTTTACTTGTCTCTCTTCTCCACTAGGCCATAAGTTCTTTATGAATAGGGATTGTCAATTTTTCATACCCCAGTGTCAAGTGTAGGCCTGGAAATCAGCAAATGTTTATTAAAGTTTTGTTGAATGAATGAAAGATGCAAATAAATAAGCTTCTAAAATAAACAAAATTCCAAGTCATCCAGAACTAGATTACAACATCTTTAAATAGAGAAAGGCTACACAAACAAAATCCATAGCAAACCCACTTGATAGGGAGGGGCCCAGAGGCATCTCCATGGAAGTGAGAAGCAAGGTACAAATGCTCTACAAGGCAGATAAAATCTCAGTCATCAGAGTTCTTAACATAAAGGACAGGGGAAGTGAGATGGGGAAGGAAAGGAAGCCAAAGCAGGTGTGGTTTTCAATGTTACATTGACAGTCTTAGCCAAGCTATAAACGAGGAAATAAATAAAAGGTATAAGTACTAGAAAGGAAAAGATAAAGTTATTAAGTATCATATAGGAAATCCAGGAGAAGTGACGAATAATAAACCTTAAAATGGAAACCAAGAAGGTGAGTTGTTATAAGATAAACCCACACAAATCAATGCCCAGCAAGAACCAATTAGGCCATTTTTCTGGATAACAAATAACAGATTTATTTAGTAATAAATCTCTGTGCTGCTGACTGGTGTGTGCTGAAATTTTCTTCTGTCGCATAAGTCAAGATCCTAGCTGGTCCTGAGTCAAGGTCCCCTTCTGTCTAGAAACTTCTTTGACCTTTATTCAGAAACACTTCTCCTGTGATACTGGCTGTGAATTTTGTCGTGCTACATGCCTTGAACCCAAATCTTTTCCAGGGCCTGAGGCCAGGTACACAGGGGTATCCTGATGTCCTTCCTGAATTAGTCCCTCAGTTGGACACAAGTTGACTGTCCCAGTGTGCAGAGTGACTGTGTCCATTCCCTGAGATAGCAAAAAGCCAGGGCATCAGAAAAGCTATGGCTCTGATCAGAGTTCTCAGGCTCAGCCTGAAGCTCCCAGTCAGGGGTAGAGGTGGTGTGGAAGAATGAGGGGGCAGCCAGATCGCCATTGGGCCCAGGGCCTCATGGAGTAAAAGCAGTTTCTCTGCCTGCTCCCAAAATCTAAGTAGAAGGGAAGAGCTCTGAGAGTGAGTGAGTAGAGAACTGTCTGGGGTCTTTTAGTGAAAGGGTAACATTCACCAAATCTGAGGCCCCACTCTCATCCCACCAAACATAGGCATTATTGAAGGATGCTCTGAGTGCTGAGGAATGAGACCCCCACAGGATCAACCTTGCTTTAAGCACAGTGCTCGGGGCCTTCTCTAACAGCCAGCAGCCTCCTCTGCCTGAGAAAGAGGGTACACAGGACCTTGTGGGGAATGGGGTTGGGGGCAGATAATAATTATGGTGGAGGCACTATCCTCTTCTAGCTCCAAGACCCACCTCAGTGTGAATGGCAAAATCTGAAGCTGGGCTGGCCTGGTGTGGCTCTAGTGGCTACTGCCACAGTCTCAAAGATGCTCCACCCCAAGCCTAGAGCTATATAGGGGTAAACTGTAGTCTTACTGGGTGAGAGTGAAGGGGACAGAGGTTGGAGGGAGGTTAGAAGCAGGGGAAAGTTCTAGGTGGTCAGAGAGGATAGAAGCATTTGAGCAGAATTGGGAAGGCTGATTGTTTTAAAGGGAAGGAAGGGGGGAATTTCAGTCTGCTAGACCAGTCCAAGCAAAGATAAGAAAATCTGGGGAATGATCACTAAATATTAAGAAGACCTAGATTTGCCAACAGGTGGATTTTCTAGGAATATCACCAGCCTCATCTCCCAGTATTAGATGGAATGTGGTCCTCAGCAGGTGTCAAGTTCCCAGTACCAGCCCAAAAGTTCAGGGATCTGGATAAGGTGCTCAGGTCTGGCTCATTCCCCTCCCAGACCTACCCCAAGTTGCCATGTAACCCTAGGAATGTCATGGGTCCCTTCTGGGCTTCATCCTTTTTTTTTCCATGAAATGGGATACAATGCTTGAGTTTTGAGTTTCCATGGGCTCCCAAGACTCAAAAACATTGATTGGGCCTCTGAGGCAGGGTGATCTCTCTTTCTGTCTCTCTGTCTCTGTCTCTCTCCCTCACACACACACACACACACACACACACACACACACTTGGCCCTGCCTTGTTTCCAGAGCCTGGGGCTATCCCATCCTAGCCGGGAGGTCCTGCATGGATACCTGTGATCATAAATATGGACCCCATGTTAGCCATGCTCATGTGCGTGAACCTGTGAGTGGCCTGTGAATGGTGTGTGGGTCTCTGTGATATGTGTGTGTGTGATATGGCCTGGCCTCCCCAGAGCCTAATATCTCTTATGGCTCCTCGTCCTGAACAAAACAATCATAAGGACCCAGTCACGCATTAGGGGCCTGTCAGAAGGAATCTATGTCCATCCCACCTCCCTGAGGCTGACTTACAGTTTGTGTTTAATAAATGACTATGGATCCATGATGGGGATGGAAGGGGAGACAGGACAAATGAGGGACTCAGTCACCCCTTCCCTAAGCTTGGGGAGGTGTTCTGAGCCCTTAACAACCCAAGACTCCTCACAAAGGATGTTGGTCAGGAAGGGCAGCTTGTCCCAGATGCTGTTGTCCTCACCTGACCCTGAATTCTGCCCCACCCCGGCAGCCCAAGGGAGTCTGAGGTACAGGGATCTTAGCTATGACTCAGCGGAATGAAGGCAGAAATGGAGGGTGGCAGGGTGATGCTGGGGCCCTAAAGGGTTTTACTTCTCATTTTTCTTTCCAAAGCACAGCCGGTTCTCAGAAATGAAGGTACCCAGAACCAGAGAAACTCCAGGCTTTCAGGGGCATCGGGTTCCCTAATCTTTCTACTTCAAAGGCACAATCAAGTGCGTGTGGAAGCCCCAAGCCCACGTCTCTTGCTGGGGGCTCTATTCCCTGCCCTAGAACAGGGATCAAGTGCAGGGCCAGATGGGAACTGTGGCCCAGATTCACTTGCTATGACAGATGCTGGGTGGGAGGAGGTGCTGGGAGCTTATAGGTCTGTGGGTGGCTGGAGCAGTCAGGGCAGGCTTCTAGGAGGGAGAAGTCACGTGGATGCATTAGAGAGGCCTAGATGCCCCGCCTCATGAGTTCCTTCTTTCACTTTTCCTTTTTCTATTTTCTTCTCCCTTTTTCTTTCTCTTTCTTTCCCTCTCTCTTTTACATTTGTAACTATTTAAAAACCCCAATTTTATTTTGCTTTTATATTTTTGGTACTAGGGATTGAATTTAGGGGTACTTTATTATTGAGCAATATCCCTGGCCCTTTTTATTTTGAGACAGGGTCTGAGAGTCTCACTAATTTGCTGAGGCTGGCTTGAACTTGTGAAACTCTTGCCTCCTGAGTAGCTGGGATTACCAGTGTGTGCTACCATGCCCAGCTTAAAAAAAATTTTTTTTTTTAAACCACACACTGAACTCTGATGGGCACAGCACCAAATTATGAGACATTAGAAACTTCCCCATGTGCTCAGAGAATAGAATTTGTGCTGAGTTTGAGCTGGGGCTGGGGCTCAGCGGTAACGTATTTGCCTGGCATGTATGAGGTACTGGGTTCGATTCTCAGCACCACATATAAATAAATAAATAAAGGTCTATAACCAAGTTTAAAAAACATTTTAAAAAATTAAGAAAAAAAAAAGAATCTTTGCTGAGTCTGAAATAAGACTCCTTCTACTGTTCTTGTCAAAGAAACTGCCTGATGGGTTGCAGGAGCACTGCTACTGTTTGTAACTATTTATCTGTGAGTTGGGTCCCTTGGTCCTTCAAACATTGAAAGAAGCTGGATGCTTAGGCTAATGTAAGATTGCAACTCCTGTCCCAACCCCCAGTTCAAGCATTTGTGTTCATTGCTATTTGCCTTGATGGGCTTTATGCGAATAAAAAATTTCAACTTGTAAAATGCTATTAAGATGCTGCTTTTATCTGTTTTAAAACACCTATTTGAGTTCCCCATGAAACTTAGTTTGAAAGAACAAGCTCCACAGCTCTAGGGGGCTGAGGCAGGAGGGCTGGGCAGAATGAGGAAGAGACTGTGGATTTCAGTGCACACAGAGAAAGCCGGAAGCTATAGTCAGTTCTTGAACTATGAGTACTTGCAAGAAGGAGTTTTAGACACATCCAACCAGTGCCTCCTCTCTGAATCTCCCAGGCCTAGGGACCTGAAATGTTCCCCCAACATGGCAGATTTAATACCCACAAAACTGAGATGTGGATTTGCCTCCTTTACTCACCTGCTAGTTGAGAATCTGTGTGTGTGTGTGCGTGTGCGTGTATGTGTGTGTCCCACCCCACATCCAATGTACACAGAGTCTCATTTCAAAGTAACAGCCACCTTTGCTGTCCTCTCCTCCCCACACCCAGAGCTTGTTGTCTGGCCCCTCTGTTGTGGGATACGAAAGCTAGGCACCCAGGGGTGGCTGGGAGGAAGCTTCTCTCATGTCTGGTGCCTACTTTTTGGTTTGCCATTTTTCTCTTTGTCCTGGAAGCCCTAGTCATCCCTGGGGCACCCTAAACAGTTGACAGGCCCCTCTGAGAGTCAAGGTCCAGGGCTGCAGGTGACCTTTGTGACCTGCTCACTCCCCTTCTGTTCAAATGTTAGAAGATTAGGTTTAAATCCCAGCATGGCCACTTGTTGGCTGTGTGATCTTGGACAAGTTAAACCTCACTCTGTGTCTCTATAGTGAGTCAAAGAAGGCATCTCTAATGGGAGGATTTGTGTCAACAGGTTTGTGGAATCTGGCATTGCTTATACATGGCAGATGCACTGTTATTGTTGTTGCCAGCACTTAGGTGTGGGAGGATGGTCTTCCCAAATCTACTTAAAGGGCTGCCTTTGGGCTATGATCCCACACGGTCACATCTAGATCTACAAATGCCCAATACTGCCTCTGGGATGTTCTGAGGGCATACTATACTCTCATGTTCACTGTCCCCAACACCCCAGTCTCCAGCTCAGAGTACTCCCAGGTCCCAGTAAGAGCCCTAGGCCCTACTGTGGTCCTGGCCACCCCTTACCCCACATCCAACCCCCAGTGGTTTTCCAGAATTCCTGATGCCACCGCTATCACCCCTAGCCACCTCCAGATCCTAGACGGTTGTAGTCTCCTGCCCCAGATTCCTCTTCATGGCTGAGGGAGACAGCATGCCTAGCTGATCCTGTAACTCAGCTCAAAAGCCTTGTTTTTAGGGTTGAGGTTTTGGCTCAGTGGTAGAGCACTTGCCTAGCATGTGTGAAGCACAGGGTTCAATACTCAGCACCACATTAAAAATAAGTAAATAAAATAAAGGTGTTGTGTTCATCTACCACTACAAAAATATTAAAAAAAGAAAGAAAAGAAAACCTTGCTTTTAGGCTCTGTGATCCTCAGAAATGCATTCAGGGCTCAACCAAGAGATCCAACCCCACCACCTTGCCCCATTCAATCCTGATGTGCCTTCAATCCTCCAGGCTTTTGCTCAGACTGTCTCTTCTGCCTGGTAGATCCTTGTCCTATGTCCTCCCTACCTCAAGCCTGGTGTGACCAAAGTCTCAGACCCAGGATCGCAGCATGCGTCACAATCCCAGCTCAGCCAGCATGTAAGTAATTCTTTAGCATTCTCATCTTCAATTTCTTTGTCTGTCAAATGAGAGGGTTCACAGCCTCCATCTTATAGGATTTCATGAGGGTTAAGATAATCCCGAACAATCATGGCTCAGGATACACCAGTAGAATTCCGTATTTTACAGTCCTTCTACATGGTATTATCTCCCTGGAGTCTAGCACATAGTAGGGCTTAGGAGACAAAAGTCCTGGCCCTATGCTGCATGTATCTCAGGAGAGGAACCTATTAGGCTTCTGCTGGGTTCTAACCCTAATTCTAACCCTAACCCACCCTAACCCTAACCCTATTTATGCTGGCATTCCCTATTCCTGCTCCAGGGGGGCCACAGGCCCCTGGACCCTAGTACTAAACCCTGCAGGACCTACCAGTGTCAGTCTTCTTGTCTCTGATAGTCATATTAGCACCAATGAAAGCATCATCCTCCCTTTTATTCTGGCTATGCAACCTAACCCATGATCATACACTGAGCCTTAATGGTGTCCTCAACTGCAACACAGGGATGATTAAAAACCCGTGTCTAAAGGATTCGTGAGACTTAAAGCTAATGAATTCAAAGCAGCTACTTGGGGCCCAGTGCCTAGAAGGAATTCAGAGGCAAGGAGGTGGAGGCAGCTAGGGGGCTGCCTGGGTCCTTCCTCCAACTGCAGGGTCTGAGGCCAAGCAATGCTTAGGCAGTGCTAGTTCAGGGTTTGTTCTGTGCTTCATGGAGCTCAGCCTCATACTGACTTCCAGGAAGGGCAGAGGGACTCTTCTGGCTTTTGGCAGGTAAGACTGTTCCTAGAAAGCAAGGCAGGAAAGGGATCTTCAGATGATGGAGGGATGGCTGTTGACTGGGAACCCCAAAAGAAACCTGGGCTTGAGCCCCAGAACTGTCCCTGCCTTGCTGAGCCTTAATTTCCTCATCTGTAATATCAGGATCTCTGTAGGTGCTTCAAGCCCCAACAATCTATGTGCTCCCTAGGTTCAGAGGATAGGACATCCGACCTCTGCATTACCCAGTCACATGCCCCAGAAGAAGAATTCAGAACTGGTAGAGTGGTGGGTAATAAGAAAGTATCCCCTGCTCTCAAAGGCAGAATCCCTGGGGGAGACCCCAGCCCCTAGGAAAGGGGCCATCTGATCAGGCCTTCTTCCCATGGGGCAGGGCTAGCCTAACTGTCTCAGCTGAGCCCAAGGCTCCCTGCTGCCTTGCCCACTTTGTGAATTGTAAAATTCACCTTTTCTAACCACTTCCCTTTAGGACTGTTGGGGAGATATCTGGAAGAGAAGGGATACCTAGAATTTGAAGCTCTTACATATCTGATTCCTGGTTATGAGGCCAAAAGTCCTTCTAAAAACCTCAGGAGGGCCCCAGGACTGAGGAGTGTAGAGCTAGTGCCCTCAGAGGAGAGTTGCCCACTCATTATGTGTGGGAGAATCCTCCTCTTTTCACAGCTGCCAGGGTTTCAGATGTGACCTAGGGGCTACAATTGAGCTAATATAGCTGACATCAGCCCATAACATGGCCAAGAGGATTATATGGGCCAGAATCTGTGGGTTTAGGAGTTATATGAAAAGACATAGGAGCACTATTTAATTCATTGGCCATAGGATCTTAGAAACAATGGGGGCTGAGAACACTGTACCAGGAGTCAGGAGGCAAGTATACTAGTAAAACCATTCCCTCTCTGTTTGGGAAGAAGGATAAACAGAGATTAGAGATGTGTCCTATTATAATCTACCCCTTCCAATACAAACTGGTCCTCTTGGATTCATCCAAAGCACATTCAGGAGACTTGGAGCCAAGCTGGCTCTTAATTCCAGGTGTCTAGACTGTCTTTTTAAAATTTTTTTTAATAGTTGTATATGGACAGCATGCCTTTATTTATTTTGTAATATGGTGCTGAGGATCAAACCCAGTGCCTCATACATGCTAAGCAAGTGCTTTACCACTAAGCTACAACCCCAGCCCTAGACTGTCTTTGAGTTTCTCTTAAAGAAGCATATCAGTCCATGTTTACCATCCCAGTAGTTCTACCTATGGCCCCAGGTTGGAACTGTGGCTTCAGGAGCCCCAGGCCTTGGCCAGAGAGGATGATGTCTCCAAAGCCCTTTAGTATCCTTCATCCAAAGTGGGGACTCAGCCTCAGCCTGGAAAGAGGCAGGGTCAAAGGCACAGTAGACCCACCTCAGCTGAGGACCCCAGGGATGATCTGAATAGTGACACAGTCCTGCCCAAGCCTTTGGTTGGAGCTAAGTAGTACCTGGTAGCTGTGAGGGGTTTAGCCTTCCACCACTGACATGGAGGACTCACTCGGGTCATTTGTTTAGTCAGGAAAGAGACAGGGTCAAAGGCACAGTAGACCACCTCAGCTTTGGAGATCAGGAAGCTGAGAACTCCAGGGATGATCTGATTCCATTTCAGAGACATAATAGTGACACAGTCCTGCCCAAGCCTTTGCTATGCTCGTTTCCCAAGTATGGCACCTGCAATACAAGGTGTGAACCCTGCTCATACTCAAAGGGTGCTGGGCTAGTCACACAACTCCATGAAGTACCAGGACCAGGCTTGGATCCAATCTCCAAGGTCCTCTCTGAAGGGCTGGGTAACACCTGTGCTACTGGAGACGGGCCAAGGAGGCCAGCTTTACACCCTCTCACTGGTCCCAATCCCATTCCTCACCACTCCCAGTGACAGGCCAGCCCCTCTGGGGCCCACCCTGGTCAATCTTCTAGTCCTTTCACTCTGAGAAAGGGCCAATTCTCTCCAAACATGCTAAGACATGGGGGTAGGGCCTTGAGAAGTTCAGGATGGCAGTTTGAGAAGGGTTCCTCCACCCTGGCCAGACTGCCTTTCAAAGGAGAGGTGTTCAAGGCAATGCCTCATGCTTCCCCAAATCTTCCAGCCTCTGCCCCTTTCCAAATTCCAATTCCAAAACCACTTACATTTTGAAGTGTTTATTACAGCAGTACTCTGCTTTAGACACCAAAATCTGTATGTTTCTTATGGCTGCTGCAACAAATTCCCACAAACTTAGTGACTTAAAACAACACCAAGTACAGTGGCACACATTTGTAAACCCAACTACTTGGGAAGCTGAGGTAGGAGGATCACAAGTTTAAGGCCAGCCTGGGCAACCAAGTGAGACCCTGTTTCAAAATTTAAAATAATTTTTAAAAAATATTTATTTATTTATTTTTAAAATAGCAATATCTTCATTTTATTTATTTTTATTTTTTAAAGAGAGAGAGAGAATTTTTTTTAATATTTATATTTTAGTTTTCGGCGGACACAACATCTTTGTTTGCATGTGGTGCTGAGGATCGAACTCAGGCCGCACGCATGCCAGGCGAGCGCGCTACCGCTTGAGCCACATCCCCAGCCCCCATCTTCGTTTTATTTTTATGTGGTGCTGAGGATGGAACCCAGGGCCTCACACATGCTAGGCGAGCACTCTACCACTGAGCCACAACCCAGCCCTAAAATAATGTTTGAAAAGGGTTGAGGATGTAGTTCAGTGGTAGAATAACTCTGAATTCAGTCTCCAACACTACAAAAGAAAACAACAGCAACAACAACAAAAGAAAAAAAACCTCCATAATTATCGCCTTACATTTCTAGAGGTTAAAAGTCCAAATTCAGTTTCACTGGGCTTAAAATCAAGGTATCACAGGACTGCATTTTTTCCTGGGGCTCTAGGGGAGGTCAGGCTGTCTGCATTCCTTGGCTCATGGCCCCTTCCTCTAGCAATTGCATCACCTTGACCTCTACTTTCATTGTCACAACTTCTCCAGTAAATATTCCTGCCTCCTTCATATAAAGAAGACCCTTATGATTAAACTGAGTTTAATTACAATCCAGGACAATATTTCCATCCTTAATTATACCTGCAAAGTTCCTTTTGCCACATAAGGTAACAGTTCCAGCTTTGGAAGATTAGGACATGGGCATCTTTGGAGGCTATTATTCTGAGAGGAGGACAGGGTTGCTTTGCCAGTCTCAGTACAGTATAGGACTCTTATCCTTGGCAGAAGAGTCTTAAAGGAGGATCAGGCCACTGTCCTAGCTACCACCCTCCAGGAAACTTGGTGCCTGACCCTGCTGCCGCCAAGGACAGCCTGTTCTCCTGGCGTGACTGTCATGCAGGGATCAGGTGCACTTGAGCCCTCAAAGCAGCCATGGCTCAACCTGAACAGCTGCCTGACTCAGGCAGGAAGCCAGGCCCTCACGGCTTCCTCTCTGCTGACTGAAATTCATGAGAGTTGCCATCAGGTCAGATGTGGGCCAAATGAGAAGTTCTAGCCCTATCCTAGAAAATGTGGGCACTGTGGACATTTAATGAACTTGAGTATGCCAGACTCACAGGGGGCCCCAGGGAGATAAGCAAGACAGGCAGGTTTCCAAATGTATGGGACAGAATGTCATTGGCACCAGCAAAGATATAGGTTAGGGGCAGGTGGGGAGAACACAGAGGTCAGGGCAGGTGTCCCAAAGGAGGCAGCATTTGTGTTGGAGCTTGGAGGGTGAGTGGTGAGCAACAGCACTCCGATGGAAGCACTGACAGGACAAAGGGAAGGTGTGTTTAGAGGGTGGAGGGTAATACAAGAAGGCCGAAGTCCAGGGCAGCAGAAAAAATAATCTAAAGGCAGATGGGAAAAGAAAAGGTATGCAGGTCTGTAGAAGTTAAATGGGTTCCCACCTTAAGCCAGCAGTTCTCAAACCTGTCAAGAGTCAAACCCTTTGTTCACTTACTCAGCACTAATGGGGCCAGGAAGGGATTCCCAGGGCCTTTCCCACAGCCATCCTCCCTGACCTCTTCAGACCTGGATTCTGCACAGACACCATCCCTACCTAGGTCATAGGGAGTCAGCCAAGGATTTAGGACAGAGATTGGGAGCAAGTGATGGACCAGGGTTCAAATGGGAGTCAGGGGGTAGGAAAGGGTATATTTCTTGCAGTTAGGGGTTTGGTGGCACATTTCAATAAAGCAGCACATTTCAATAAGCTCCATGAAGAAAACCAAGGATGGCTTAGGGAAGCACCAAACTGTGAGACAAGACCGCAGTTGTCAGAGGAACAAGTGGAATTCTTTCTCAGAGTACCTTGAAGAAGGACTCCTATACCTGCTACCCAGGTTCTGGGCTCATGTTTAAGGAGGCTGGGTGAGCAATAGGGACATCCCTCAAGACCTCAGGAGCTTGCAGAGCCTGGACTGTACCATCCGCTCCACATGTTCTGGCCTCAAGGTCTTGACATGTACCAGAAAACATGGCTAAAGTCTCTGGCTCTAGCCTCAGGACTAAGGGCGGGGTGCCTTACCAAGAACTCAAGAGGACGTGGCCTGTGGCAGGGCATGGNTGGGGATGGGGGACAGGGCTGGTGAGCCTGGTTTGCCCTAAGTGAAGCCACTAGCTGCCCTGGCCTAGGCCTTAGGACACTCTGGCCCTGGTGAGGAGGGGCTAAAGGGAGATGTAGGCTGCCAGCCTCTCAGTGGTTCCATCTCCAGAGGGCAGAGAGAAGTTATGAATACAGGACTGAAATCCCTGATGTCCCTCCTTTCCAGACTGTCTTGGTAACCACTCTGATCCAGTTTCAAATCGACATTTGCCTACCAGAAGTTTCCTATTACTGTCTATGCCTGCCTTACATCAGTGCTGAGCATGTGATGCAGGAGGGCATTCCGGTCTGTTCTCTTGTTTGCAGACGATCAAAACACCTGCAAGAAAAATGTAGTTCATGGGCCCCCTCACAAATATCCTATAAAATAAAGCACTCTGGTCCCATATTGCTGGGCCTGGAAGCCAAGGCTGAAAAGGTGAAGTCATCTGCCCAAGGTCTCATCCTGGTGAGGGGCAGACTACAGAATGTGAATCCAGGCTGATAGATCTTCCACATCACAGCTCCACATCCAGGACCCAATCAAGTTGTGGGTACAGGCTTAAGGCACTGCTTTGCCAATTCACTTGGCTTAGACCTTTTTCCCAGTGGAGTCAAGCCCCATATTTTTCTAGGAAGGAAGTTGTCCCCAGGGTGGTTCCTGCTCCAATGACCCCAGCTGCCCCTTCACTGTCATTCTCCATCATTACACTCTCTTGGGTGCCATACCTACATGTTTGCCAAGGCCCTTCCTTAGTCATGGGCCTGAGGACAGCAGGGTGAGACTGTCAAGGAGGCCAGCATTGGTAGAGGTGTATCCCAAGCTGGAGGAACAAGGGTGTACCAGACAGCTAGGAGGTTATGGCGGCTGCCCTGAAATGCTTCTGAAGAGCCAAAGAGCACAGACAGTGGAAAGAAAGGGAAAGAGAAAAAAAAAAGCGGGGGGGGGGGACACTTTGGAAGGCATGGGGGCTCGCTCAGGAAATAAGGAGCCTTGCCCTCCCAGGTTCCTTATATAGCAGCTATGTGGAAAAGTTCAAGGTTGGGACAGAACACCAGGGCTCTGGGACCTGCAGCATGGCCTCTACAAGGTGAACTTCCCCTCCCCTCACCTCACCATAGCATTGGGTATCATCCAGGCCTGGTATGACTCCAGGAATATAGACTACCTTAAGGCTGGAACCTAAGTTCTTGTTTCCACTTGGCTACCTCCTATGATATCATCTGGATAGTGGGCATGAAAGCTCTACTTGGCTGACCAAGAGTAAAGTGAGGCTTCTGCTTTGCATTGCCCTTGGGCTTAGAAGAGCCAGATTCACAGAGGAAAGAAGCCTGCATTGGTAAATGCAAGACCCAGTCCTAGAATTCAGCACTACTGACTCCAACAGAAGATACTGCCCACCAGACCACCTGCCTCTGGCTAAAGCACTTCAGGTCAGGCCCATGAAAGTACCAGGGCATGGGGGAGAGGTCTGGCAGAATGAGCCTGCTGGGTCTCCTTGGTACTCACTCTGATACAGTTTCAAATCGACATTTGCCAACCAGAAGTTTCCTATTACTGTTGACAGGAGTGCTGGTCTTTGGTCCTCCTGGTTGCCATGAATCTACCAGACTAGCTTAAGGAAGGAGCTGGGTGGAGGCCATAACTTGGTACGTACTGTCTTAGCTTCTCATTCTTCCAGCCCCATCCAGAGAAACTTGGAAAGGATATTCAGCTAAAAGCTATGGAAATAAAAATAAACAAAAACCCTGATCACCTTCACTGGCTCAAACCTTCAGTTAAATGAATGTTGGTGTGTGACCCAGAATTGAGTGTCAAAGACCCCTAGCCCCATCCCTTCCAGGGAGTAAGCAGGCAACCCTCAGTTGAAGTTCTGATGAGGTTCCTATGCTCAGAGGCTAGGCCCAGTTAGAAAAGTATGTGTGCATGCACTCAGGGCAGTGGAGGACTAAGTCCATCTGAGGAGTGCAGGGCCCTATGGTATCCAAGGTTAAGAGTGTGTGCCTCTATGCTTCCTCATACTATGTCCCACCCACCCACCAGGCAAGGGACTGATAGCCAGCCTTGTTGGGACAGGAGGAAGCTCTCATCCCTATCACTACCTGGGGTTAAGAAGACAGGGCCCCGGGGCTGGGGATGTGGCTCAAGTGGTAGCGTGATCGCCTGGCATGCATGCGGCCTGGGTTCAATCCTCAGCACCACATACAAACAAAGATGTTGTGTCTGCCAAAAAAAAATTAAAAAAAAAAAAAAAAGAGGACAGGGCCCCATAAATCACAACAAAAACACTGGGTCACCATTTGTCAGTCTCAATACTTTACTTCCCAATATCTCCACAGCAATTCCACTAACAGAAACACAGAGCAACCTGCCCTTGACCACTCTGATTTGATGGAGCTAATTCGGAACTAGGGTCTGCCCAGCTTCTGAGCCAAATCAGATGTCCCTGCCCTTAGCTGTTCAGGAAGCACATCCTCATCCTTGTTTCCAAGTTTTCTAGAAACGTAAAACATGGGGAATCACAGAACAATGGGAAATGCTACAAGCACCTGGGTTTCTGGAAAGCACCATTCATCTCCCTCTTAGCAGCATTCCAAGAAGAAATGGTCAGCCAGGCATTCAGTCAGGCTGGGGCCCTAGCCAAGCATCCACATGATAGACACACTATGGCCCAGACCTCTGGACATGCAGGAACCGGGGCCTGAGGAGACAGTGGCAAGAAACTGGTTACTGCCTGCGCTCTAGGGAACAAATGCACAGAGGGTGGAAATAGTGCACTTGGGGAAATGAGGGGTAGAGCTTACCTCCCACAGAAGTCCCTACGTACAGCCACAAGATTGAGGCACAGGTCAGGATGACTCTGAAGCCAGTTGCTGACGAGCTCTGGGTGCCTCGGTTCTACTTCCAAAAAGATGCTTCTACATGAAAGGGAAATACATTGGTTCAACTGGGATTTTCAGTTTGGGGTTGTCTGGGCTGAGAGAGGTGGGGGAAGAATGACTTCCAGGGCATGCCCAGCACACATTGGGAGTGGAAGAGGCTACTGTGGATAGACCTAGAACACCTATCCCATCCGTACCCAGAGTCCTTCAGGAATTGGGGTGCCAGGGTCAGGATATGGGTAATGATGTCCATGCCTTCTTCCCCACCATCCAGGGCCACTGGGTCTTCATAGCTAGATGGGAAAACAGTGGCAAGTGAAACCCTGGTGGGGGAGTGTGTCTGAAAAATGATAAGGAAATAGGAAGGGCCTCCACAAAAAGGCCCAGTGGCACTTACATTCTGGGCTGAGAGGCAAGTGTGAAGACCTAGAGAAAGTGGTACTCAAAGGGATGGCAGCTTTTACTTCCCTACTCCTGTGGGCAGCAGTCCCAACAAGCAATGCCAGGCATCCTTGCTGAATTCCACTGATAGACAGGCCCCAAGGTGTGCGGGTCTCCCTACCACAGGGCTATTCCTGCTCCTAGTGGGAAGGTCTAGGGCTATCCTTAACCACCCTTGAGAGCCTAGAAAGGAGGAGCGAGCAACCCAACCCCTATTGTCATTGACCCACCTAGGAGGTCCTTGGCTACCCCTGGTTCTCAGCTCATGCAAAAATAGGATGGCTTGGTACAAAGCCTGAAGGAGGGTTTTAGACCCAGCCTTCCCACTAAGCCCACAGAGGCCCTTAGACAAGGCATCTTCCCTCTCTGGGCCTCATTCTTCTGTAAAATGACATAGACATCTACTGAGAACCTTCTATGAGCCCTCACTGTGTCCAGTGCTTTAGAGTTGTCACTGAGTCCTCCCCATGGCCCTGCAAACCATAGTCACTACCCCTGCATAAGTAGGAAACTGAGGCTAAGGGAAGTTAAAGTGCACCCAGGAGTCAAGTGGGAAGGTGGAAGTTGAAGCAAGGTGTGCCTGTGGGCTGTAAATGTACCTCTCAAAACCACTGCTCCTTTCAGCTCTCACCTTACCCCTATAGATGGTGTGGTCATCCGGGGAGGACCAATTCTACTAGGCTTTCTCAGGGCTTGCCCTCTCATTCCACCCACTCCCCAGCACCTTCGGATCTCTGGGGCCAGCTGCTCCATGTCGTGGTGGAAGATATAGGGAGGGTTGCTGACAATCAGGTCCATGGGGCCCCAGGGCAAAAGGTGTGTCCAGCTCCCCACTATGGTCAAAGAAGGAAACATACAACATGAACTTTCCACTGACAGATAAAGGTATTAACTCTACCTGCCACCATGTGCCTCTTTCCAAGCCATATTTTCCTCTAGACCTGATAAGCTAGATTTGCTGATTTGGGTCCAGAGTCCCTAAAGAGCAGCTCAGTCAGGAATGGACATGCTGACATGAAGCTTTTCACTCAGGATGTCCTACCTCTTTCTCCTTCCTGCCAAAACCTTATTAACCAAGATTCATTTCAAGTGCCACCTCTCTGATTACCTAGGCAAAGCAAAAGCCTCTGTCTTCTGCAGCCCTACTGGTCTTGCCACACTGCCTTACAGCCAATATGGTCTGAAAGTACCTAGAGAGTCAGCAACTTCTGATGGCTCTGTTTCTTTGACCCACCCTTTGACAGCTACTATACCAAGTGTATGACGCTCCACATGAGGCTCAGAGACTCCATGGTAATGCAATGGAACCAGAATTGGAATTGGAAACCCGAGGACACTATGTAAAAGCTGAGGCTGTGCTATACAGTGCTGGGCCACTTCTTCCCAGGCCAGAGGTGGGGAGGGCACTTACATATTTTGGCCCTAAAGGCTTTTGTTTGATCTTACTTATTGCTTGTCAACAAGTAAGCCCTAGTTCAAATCATTAGTTATGGGGGAGGAAGAAGGTCCTCTCATGGGTCAGGTCAATTACTGAGAAAATAGCAACTTGGATATCCTCAGCAAGGACTGGTCTGTAATGGCCAGGGTATATGTGACTGTTGGGTAACCCTCCCCCAATAGAGTGCCTCATCCACCCAGAATCCCCTGTATTCAGGATCCCCACTCCAAGGAAGATGGGTGGGAGAGAGTACCTGAGGTCACATCAAAGGGGATGATCTGAATCCTGTCCTGCAACCGAAGCCTGAAGAGATGGGAAGGTGGGGTGAGTACAGGTGGCAGATCCCAACCCTTGGCTACAAGGATCAGAAGGGATAGTGAACCTTTCATGAACCAGCAAATATTCAGTGTTCAGCATCCATTCACACCCTGTGGGACCCATGCCAGGCCACCCGTATTGCATCTCCTTCCTTGGGAGCAGACATCAGACTTCAGTGGGTTGATATTTGAATAAGAGTCAAGTTCATGCCCCAAAATCCAACTCCCCTATGCTGACCCTCTGGCTGTCCCAGCCTACTTACCTCTGAGCATTCTCATAGGTCAGATTGATGGCAGCTTCCTCTTTATCCACAGCAATGACTTGGCTCTGCCCCAAGAACAAATGATGGGAGACAGAGTGTTGGGAGATGCCAGGTCCAATCACCAGCATCCCCCACCAGAAGAGAAGGGAAATACTTAACAGCTTTTTCCTCTCTGGCCAGGATCTACCCAAACAGATGGGGATGAGAGTTAGAGGCTGTGACCATGCTGGGCTGGAAACAATCCTATCCTTTCCCTCACGTGCTTCTAGCAAAGAGATGTGGGAAGGACCAAAGGGAGGGACAGTGCGTATCACTCCCAGTCTGACCAGAGTAAGGCAAGGGATGTAGAGAGGGCTTACCTGAGGGAGTTGGCTCAGTAGGCTGAGGGAGATGGCTCCTGATCCACAGCCCACCTCCAGAATGAGGGGACCACCTTGGGCTTCTACCACATTGGGCCTCTGGGCCACCTCCTCCAGTACCCATTCAACAAGTTCCTGTGAGGCAGAGGGGCCTGGATCAGCGTTGGTGCCAACCTGCCAACTTGGCAAAGACACCCAAGCAGTTAGTGCCTGTGTGAATATAGAAAGAGGACTGAGCAAAGTCAGATTGAACTTTATGTCAGCTGGGGGCATGGGTAGGTCACCCAGCATCTTCATGCCTCAGGTCAGTTACTGAGACAATAGCAACTTGGCTATCCTCAGCAAGGACTGGTCTGTAATGGCCAGGGTGTATGTGACTGTTGGGTAACCCTCCCCCATCTGTAAAATTCAGCATAGTAGAGGATAACCCTCTTCATGGGACTGTGGTAAGGATTAAACCGAGTCATGTTCATGAAACATTGATCCCGCACACACAGGAAGTGCACAATAAACCTCAGCAAAGCACTTTCCAGACATCCTCCCATTTTGTGATCACAGAAATGCAAAGATCCATGCCTGATGCCTCCTGGCCACTCCCTCTGTGCCTGGCCCTGCTCCCAAAGCTTTCCCTGTATTAATCTGTTAGATCCTCACAACTGGCCCACAAGGAAACTGAAGCCCAAGGGTCAAGACTTCTCCTGGAGCACAGCCTGTGGCTCATAGCAATCAAGATCAAGAGGCAGAGGATGCAGCTCAGTGGTAGAGCATTTGCCTAACATGCAAAATGCCCTGGGTTCAAGTACAAGCAAGCAAGTAAGAAAGAAAGGGAAAGAAAGAGAAAGAGAATCAGGGGCTGGGGTGTCCCCAGCTTCTGGGAGGCCCCTAGGGAGGCTCTACACCAAAGATCAAAAGGAAATTCCCTCTGTAGAGTAAGGACATATCTGAAGGGAGTTGTGGTATACAAAGAGCGTGGGATAAAGGGTATGTGTGTGGGAGGAGGTGACTGACTTTACTGTACCCACCTTAGCAGTAGGAGGACACTTTAAGATATAATCACTTATGAAAAAAGAAGGTTTCAAGTCTCAACTCACCATCTGCTGCCTGAAGAGACAGTGTATGCGAGCTGACATAGGATGGGGCAAGAGGTAGACAGCCGTTGCTGTCCTATGGCTGAAACATTTCCAATCAACAGTGGGGGTCCTGCATAGCCAGGCATAGAGCAAAGAAAGGACAGTGTAGCTCCTACTCAAAGGCACCCCTTTAAATGTGGGCAGAAGAGCCCACAAGAGACTTAGGACTCCTGGGATTTCAGCTCCCAGGCAAGACTGGCTCAGGAAACTGGAGGAAAGAGAGAAGGGACAAGCATGTGGGTGCTTCTTTCTTTAGAAGAGAAGCCAAATTTCTCCAGAAAGCTTTCTCAGCTCCTAGCCAGGTTCTTTCCACCCTAACTTTCCCCATCCTCATCTAAGGTCAAGAATGGGGTTTGTGTCTTTCACCAGACTCCATGATGGGAAGACCTGGAGTTTGATCCATACTGGCAGGGCTTGGCCTGCAGTGGTGTCCCCTGGCTGCTTTCCAAGTGCTAGATAAGCTTTCCTTGGCCTGGGGAAGCCACCCTCCAAGTCTTATACCCCCAGGTCCTCCTAAACCCCCAATGTGATCATTTAGGTCCAAAGGAACGAAAAGCTCCAGATCACTCATTAGCCTTATAAGTTGGTCATGCTGAGTCCCAAAAAGTATCTCATCCTTCCTGGATGAGATACTTTTTAATTTTTTTATTTTTGCTACTGAGATACCTCAGTAGCAAAACTTATCCATTCCAAAAATAACAAGTTTAAAGTAGGCAGAAGTTGGCAGTGGGTCCAGCCATCCCTGTTCTGAGTTCCTTCTGTAATTAAAAAAAAAAAAAAAAAAAAAAGCCATTGCCTACAGCTTAGAGAGCTCAGCTCCAACGGGAAGTTTTCCATTCACTGGTCCTGTGCTAGGCATGGCTAGGGACCACTGCAGTGCTCTTAGCAAGCTGAGTACATAGGCTTCAACTGGTATAGAGTGTGCAGTCCAGGGCTGTGGTTGAGAGACTGTGGTGAGGCCACATGCTGAAAGGCTGGCAGGGTGATGGAGATTTGTGAGGGGCCTGAGCCTCTTTTGGTTTGCTGACCACAGACAGCCCACTGTGGCTGATGGATGACCCCTCATCTAGCCACACTGACCAGCTATCTATAAGACCCACAACCTCAGACACCTATGTGAACGGGGTAGGGTGCAAGGCTGACAGACTGGCCACTAGTGGCCTGTTGCTCTCCTTTCCACTCTAGACCACAGAAACCTCATTTTGGTTATAGGGCCATCTGGAGGGGCACAGAGAGAAGCCAAATGTCCAAGGAACCAGCAGGAAATCTAGAAACTTCTTCTTCCCCAAAAGTATAGACCTTCTTTGGGGGAGGCTGAAAGATGAGCTGGTCACAGCCCTAGGATATCTCCTCCAGGTGAACACGGGAAGAATTCAAGAATATGGTGAGATAGAGGGATAGAGACATACAGGAAGGAGGCAAGAAGCAGGCTGTTGTTGACTCTGCCTGGAACCACTGCATTCACATGCGTAGGTTGGCCTAAGAATTTGGCAGGACCTGAGGACCCTCCATTAGGATCATATCTCTAGTGGGAGAGCCCCAGGAAGGAGGCATTGCCCCCCAAAACCAATCATAGAAAAAGCACTGAGCCTCCCACACCCCAAACTGCCTCACCACATCAGGCAAGGCCAGATGGCTCATACCCCAGCCTTGGGTTTCCTACTGTACATACTGCCACATGGGAAACTCAGCTACCTTATCGCCCCCAGGGAAAACCCAACTCATTAGGCCACAAGGCACTTGCAATCTTGCTTTTCAGACTTCATCATCCATCATCAGAAACCACCCTTCAATGGATGGAAAGAATACAGACACCATGATCCCTCCCCTGCACCCATTTTCCCCATGCCCTGCCACAGGCCACGTCCTCTTGAGTTCTTGGTAAGGCACCCCGCCCCAGTGTGGCTTCACATGGGGCAAACCTGGTGAATTCTCAGAAATGTCTACAACGAGACGAGGACCTGGCCTTCCAACCACAGCATCTCTCTTCTTCCCCACCTCTTGTAGTAAAGCTGTGCTCCTGGTCCACACTCAACCAAGAAAGGGGGACCAAATAGAAGCTAGAAGTTCACACTCAACACTCAAATTCCAGAACTGTGGCTGGTGTCAGGTCAATTCTGAGGGGACTCAAAGGTTACCATGATAGATACACTCCCATTCTCTGACCCTTGGCAGCTTCAGGGGATGGCAAGTAACCTCCTAGCCAGAAGCTACACGTCTGGGGAAGCCAAAAGCCTGCAGGTGATAGGCTACATCCTGCTCCAGGTCTCTGCAACCCACCTTGGGTCATGCCAATCCTAGATGGAATACACCTATGTAAAGAGTCAAGAAGTCTTAGAACTATCCCCATACCCCCCTCCTTTAAAAGCCATATGACTCCATCAAGGCCTCAGATTTCCTACTGCCTCTTCCCTGACACTGGGAAGTAAGGCAAGGATCCTGTCTCCAAACCATATGATGTGGAGGTGAGGGATAAAGCTTTCTTTGACTGGGAGACAGAGGCTTCGAGAGTGGGGAGGCGGGAGGGTTTACTCTGGGACTCTATCTAGGGCAAGTGAAAGGGTCCTGACCTTTCCCAGGAATGTTTGTGACTAGATACTTTTATAGAAACAACCTTATAAGAATTTGGTATCCTCTGGCTTGCCCACTAGGCCCCACCCAGGCCTGTTCCACCCTGTATCTACTCTCTCAGACTACCTGCTCTGCCATTCACAAAGTAACAGAGATGTCCAAGAAGGATCACAGAAACCATCTCTCCCAGGATCAGAGTACCTTCCCAAGGGACAGCTTGTCTGTAGCACACATTCCCAGTTTGAGTAATTTGAAGAATGGATATAGGTGATTACCTATCAAGGCAGTGGACCCGAGAGGTCCTCCAAGCCACAGATCCACTGGTCAGAAGGCCCAATCTTATTATCTGTGCCCAGAGGGGGCAGAGACCTTCCTATGAGCATCCAGCTAGAACCCTCTCTACCTCCCCCATGCCACCTAGGAAACTGCTAGAGGGCATTTGATTCCCATGGGTTAGGTGTCCATGGGCCCATAAGATAGCTCCTACAGAAACAGGCAAGCACTTGAACAGCACTACTTGGAGCACTCTGGGATGCAGCCAGCTCTGGGACCTGGGGTGATGGCTTGGAATGTCAAGAGTCAAGGGGATCAACAGGAGTCCTCTATCTTCTTGGTTTGGCCAACACAGCCAGCAAGGAGACCCATGTCTAGAAGAGCACTGCCCCTGAGAATGGCTGTCATGGGACACCAGCACCCCCTGGAGGACATCTTGGGCAAGACAAATACTATGAACCCTAGTCATCCCTATTCTATCCTGTCCTGGAAGGACACTCACTCACCTCTGTTTCTGGCCGAGGAATGAATACTGGGGGCAACATCTTCAGACTAAGCCCCCGAAAGTCCCACTCCCCAAGGATGTACTGCACAGGTACCCTACAGAGGGGGAAATTAGGTGGTCAGCACCAGAGCCAAGACAAATAGGACCATGTTTGTGTTGAAGAATAAATATCACTTGTAGTCAAAGCTGTCAGGCAGAGCCATAACCCAGTGCCCTGGGATACCTAGCCTAGACCTGTCCTCTCTTCCTTCTTCCTATTTACTACATGGCTCCCTCTTGCTACTTCATCATCCCAATACCTGCCTAGTTCTTTGATGCTTTCTTCTTCCCTAACCACGAACTTGGTGGGGCTAGGGGAGGCTGGACCCTTGCTACCCATATAGAGTCCTCAGGTCTCACCCTTGGGCACCCACCTCTGCAATCGGCGGCTACACAGAACCTGGATACACTGCAGTTGCTGAGGAGTCAGGGGCTGTGTCCAAAGTACTGGCTTCAGGCTCTGAAACTGTACTAACAGAGAATGTGAGTAGCTGGCTTTCCTGATCTAGGGGCCCAAATCCAGGTTATGTGGACAACGCCTGTGTGTCCAGTGCTGGTCACCTTAGTCACCCCCAAATTACTAGTGCCAGGTGCATGTTTTAACAGTTTGTTGGATAAATAAATAAGTATCTGCCTAAGACATTTATTCAGAAAAATCCCATCAGGAACTTGGGTTGTAGCTCAGTGGTAGAGCTACAACCCAAGTTCATGTGAGGCACTGGGTTTGATCCTCAGCACCATATAAACATAAACAAATAAAATAAATGAATGAATAAATAAATAAAATATAGGTACTGTATTCATCTACAATGAAAGCAAATTGAAAAGAAAAATCCCATCAGCTTTAGCTAAATCTCATGGTAAAGAAAAAAGCCCAATGTCTCTTCCATAGAGCCCTCCTTCATCCCTCTTCCTGCCCTCCTAACAATACTGTACTTAACTGTTTTGGCTCCGAGGACATGGGCCACGATGTACTCACTGGATTCTCTGGCTTCTGGAATGCCTCTCTTTTCAAAGACCCTTGTCCAGTGGCTGACCAACCCTGTGGGACTCAACAGCCCAGCCAGAGGTGGGTGGGACTGCCAGGAGCTGAATGCCAAGCCTCGGATGCCTCCCCTCCTTCTCCCAGGGCCAGAAAGGAGGGCCCATAGCATTTGGGCCCAAAGCTTCATGGCTTAGGGAAAAGCTGCCTGGAGTGCTCCCAGTTTCCAAGTCTTCCTTGAAATGTCAGGTGAGGTAGGTGCTAGGAGAGGGAAGTAGAGAAGTCACTGACTTTGGCTCCCCAAAATGGTTCTGGTCCTCAGATGTGGGTACCACCTTAGGGGGAAAAGACAGGAGAATCAAAAGTTGCCTGAAAAGGGGCATGCTCTTACTCTGCCTGAACTTCATTTTGACTCTTACCTACCTATTAGACTCTTCTTGTCTTAGACAGTTGTTCTCTTCACATTTTCAGGTGAAGTGGGCTGAACCAGTAGCTGTCCCTGCTAATAAATAGGCTAGTGGTGGGTCACAACATGGGTTTGGAGGTAGGACAGATCTGTGTCTTCTCCTAGCATGTGTGACCTTGGGCAAGTCATTATTTCTGATTTTCAGTTTCCTCATCCATAAAATGGGAGAAATAACCCCACAGTGAGAAGTGCATTCGTCCATGAATGTCAAGAACCTGCACCAGCTTATCACACAGCAAGGGCTCCATGTTACAAGCTTTAACTAATGTTATAAGTGGGAGACTGCCTGGTTTAGGAGATTTGCTTCTGACATTTGGCACTTCCTGTCATTGAGCCGAAAGTTTCCCTCTAATTTAACCCATAATCCCAGATGTTAGCATAAATGGCCAGCTAAAAAAACTGAAAAGTTTATATTTAAATGTTCACAAACAAGTTTAACTGAGGGCTTAAATCAGCGGTCCCTTTACTTTCAGACAGGCTAAGGTCCAAACTTGCTTTTACCGAGCACCTTCTAATTGCTACATCCTCAAAGATAAGCAGGATCCAGGAAGGGAAGCAACCTTCCCAACGTCACCCAGCTAGGAACTGTCCCGAGCAGGACATGAATCCGGGTCTGCCGCACTAGAGGCAACTCTCCACCTGTGCGCTGCCCTTGGAGTAACCAAAGATTTAAGTATGGGGCACAGCCTGCTTCCCAACTCCGCATGGGCATTATCAATGACCCCGAAAAGGCCGCCTCTCTACAAGTCTGCTTCTCCATCTGCACTAAGTCGGGTGGAGCTGGTCAGGTCTCAAGGGTGTTGCAATCCAGGCGCACACACCATGGTCCCCACCTATAGTGCACACCTGCCAGAGGGGCTGTTCCACCCACTCGGGGCTGCTCGCCTACCCACCCACCGGCCTGGGGAAAACCACTCGGTATCGGTTTCCGGACGTGCGTAGCCTTCAGTGTGTTCCTTCGGATACCCAGCTTCCGGGTCCGCGCAGGCAAAAAAAGGCTCGGGCAGACTTTGTCATTCAGCTTCAGCGTTCCTAACGTCTCTGAGTTCCTCCGCATCCTGTGAACTCCACGCCCAAGGCTCCATGGGCGGGAAAGTCCGGGGACGTGTGTGGGGTGCACCCTAGCGGCCCAGACTGGCAGGTATTCCTTAAGGTCACGGCAAGGATGTGGATCCAGCCTACCGTGAAAGACTGGAGCAGGCGTTTAGGGACCTGGCTGGCGAGGAGCAGGCCGGAGCGGGTCGTCACCAACTAACTGAGGTTCCAGCGCGGGCCCGATGTCAAGGGGCGTGGTCTCACATACTCTGTGGGCGGAGACAAGGTGTGGTTCACTGTGTATTCAGTGTGGAATAGTGGGTTCCAGTATTCCCAACGGATCCCAATTTGGGGGAGAGGAACCCAGTATTCCGGACCTGGCTGAGGGTGATGACCCGGGGCGAGATTCAGTAGTGACCGGACCCCAGGGTCACTCCTGACCTTCTCTCTCGCTAATAGGATTTGGAGCAGGGAGCTGAAAAAGCAGAACTCCAGAGAACTGGGTTCGAATTCTAATTCTATTAGCAACTCGTCATGAAGCTTGGGGCAGACGCCTAGACCTCTCTGGATCTCAGTTGCTCTTTCTATAAAATTCATGGCAGTGTCTCACGAAATACACCTCCTACCAGAATATACTAATTAGATCACTATTAACACTCTACTATTAAACACGTGGCTCCCCAGGAGCCACAGGCATCTGCGTTTGTACCTAGCTACCCCGTGATCCCCATAAACTCCTTTTAAAAATATATATATATTTTTTGGTTGTTGATATAGACCTTTTTATTATTTATATGTGGGGCTGAGGATCGAACCCAGTGCCTCACACATGCTAGGTAAGCGCTCTGCCACTGAGCCACAGCTTCAGCCTCCCCCCCCCCCCAAACTCCTTTGAAAGCTATTGCACTGGAGGATGTCTAAGGGCTTCTTGCAGTGACCATGCTGTAGATTTCAGGTATTGTGAGATATAGGTAGACTAGTCTGCGTTGGGGTACCCAATAAATACCACCCAGATAAAAATTCCACCCGCCGGTGGTTGGAGTCATTTAACCAGAGTCCTCACTCGAGAGCCCCGGTCTGAGTAGGAAGCCGAGACACAGGGAGGGGAGGCAGCTTGCTCAAGGTCACACGGCAAAGGGTCCTGTTAGAGTTAACTCAAGCCCAAAGAACTCCAACTCCAGTGCTCTCTCTAAGCCTCCTCCGTATGTCTGCGTTTTGGGCCCCGAGTGTGTCCCGGTGAAGGTGGAGCTGCCCAGGAGCCCGAGTTGTGGCCCAGGAAAGGCCTGGTCACCCGTGGTCCCCTGCCGGATGTCGGTGTAGGCCACCAGAGTGAGGGGTGGTCTCAGAGAATTGCTACCTGGCTCCGGGCTCCCGGCTCCCGCTTTAGGGAGGAGTCACATCGGAGAGACAGGCGAGCAGGCCAATGCTGGACGGGCTCTAGGCCTGGCAGCCAATCAAAGTCCGGGGGCGCGGAGAGGGCCGGAAGGCTAGGCACTGAAGCTTCGCTGATCCCCTGAGGCTGCTTGGCCTGGCCCCACCCCCGCCCTGGGTCCCGGCCCTGCCCACCCCAGCCTAGACTGACAGAGCTGGTGCTTGCAGCTGCCCACCGTGCAAGATACCCGGCCTGGCCCGCAGCTCTGAGCGTGCAGGGAGCGCCGACCTCGGGTCGAACTGTCGCCCCCACGCAGGGCCTAGATGTTCCCCTCGCCCGGTCTCCCGCCCGCCGCCACCACCCCTATCCTCTCTGACTGAGCTCGGCGCCGCGGAGAGGATTAAGTAAGTGCTGAGGTCTCTCATTCTGTGCAAGAATGGAGAAATCACTGGGTTGCGGAGGCGGGCATGGGAATTGAGGCAGGGAGGTCTGAGGGACCTAGTGGAGAATGGCATGAGGGTTCCCAGAGGTCACGGCGCAGACCCCTTTCACTCCGTTTTTTCTCCTTCCCCTTTGGACCCCAAGGCAAGCCCAGAAAGTGGTCAGCAGGGCATCTTCTCTCCTCTGGATGGGAGGAGAGCCCCAGAGCAAGTTAAGGGTCTAGCCCAAGGTCATGTCTAGGGTCAGTGGCAGAGCTAAGAATAGACTCCTTACCTAGCATAACTGGAGAGAGAGGGCAGAGGGAGATGAGTCTACCCCACTCATGTCCCTCTGCCAGCCTTGTCCTTTCCTAAGGGTGCAGCATGGATGTGGGTACACACACTCACGCACATGCACGCACACACACAAATGTACCCATAAGCACAACAGGGATGCAGTCATGAGCTAGGAATCCCTCCTCTAGATCTGCAGAGTGGCTGGGACCCCTTCCCACACTGTCTTTCTGGGCTGGGAAAATCTCTGCTCCCAGAGGAGGAGGGAAGGCACAAGGGAGACGCTTCAAAGTGGGAGCTCCATCCCTACTTCTGAAGATAATCTCCCCTTGCCTTCCTCCTTTGTTCCCACCAGCACCCAGTTCCCCTATGAGGGAAGGGGGGGGGCATCCAAGGACCCTAAAGCCTGCAGAAAAACCATGCCTCTATTTCCCGTCTCCTGGTCTCCCCACATTTGCCCCCACCCCCCACTTCAGGCACACAGCCTGGACCATACCGCTCACTGAATCCAGTAGCTTCTGTGCCTCCCTGCCTCCTGACTGGGTTAGAACAAAAGAAAAGGTAGAATCTCTACTGGGTGCTCACTGTAAACATGGCTTGTGCTGAACTAAGTCTTTTCTAGGGACTTGTTCATTCTGATATTTCAGTAACCCTGCAATACTGTGGGGATATTAGGCTTAGGAAAACTGAGGCACAGAGGTAGAGTGACTTGTCTGGGGTTATCCAATAAATGGCTGAGCCTAGACAGGATTCAAGGACAGGCCTATATGACTCCTAGGTAAGTTTTTTCCTCCAGGGAAGAAAAAAAGCTACAGAGAGATATGAGGGGCAGGGAGTGAAGAGGTGGGGGTGGGAGGAATGAGGGGCAATGGATGTTATTGCATAGGGGAGGGAGCTTTTCTTTCAAATCTCCCTGATATCTTTCCTATCTCCCAGGCATGATTGCTATGATCATTGTACCCACAGACTTCATTTTCATGTTTCTAAATCTACATGGGAACCATAGGTATATAAAGCATGTGTCTTTGTGTCCCTGAACTGCCCTCAAATCTTTATTTTCCCAGTGTCTTCAGAACCTAGAGGCACTTCATCTCACTGCCACACCCCTGTCCTTAGCCTCATGTGTTTATTCTTCCTTTCCAGCACCCACGGAAGAAGGGGGCTTCCTTTATCAAGGAGGTGGCTATTCAGGTGGCCACCACGGGTGTTGGGAGCCATAGGCTGGGGTACTACTGATGTCAGAAGTGAATGGGCAGGTTGACTGACCACAGGCAGTCTCTCAACATCAGCATGAACTCCAGGATCCTGTCTGCTCGGGGCTGGCTCAATAGCCACCCACCTACCACTGAACCTGACCTAGAGCCGGCCACTGATGGGCCCACTTCTGAGACCACCACCCTCAGCCCAGAAGCCACAAGCTTCAATGACACCAGAATCCCTGATGTGGCTGATGGCACGGCTGGCGTGGGTACCATGCTTCTGTCCTTTGGGATCATCACGGTGATTGGCTTGACTGTGGCCATGGTGAGAGCTGGGGCAGGCTGGGGCTGGCCCAGAAGGCCCTCCATTGGGGGAAGGCAGTCAGTATTTAGAATAGAAAATCTAATCAGAAGTCAATTTTCCATTAATGTGGGGCTGGGGTTGTGGCTCAGTGGTAGAGCACTTGCCTAGCATGTATGAGGCACTGGGTTCAATTCTCAGTACCACATATAAATAAATAAAATAATGGTCCATTGAATAAACTAAAAAAATTTTTTTAAAAATTCCATTAATGATAATGCAATCCTTATTTCCCCCTCCCCACAAGATTTGTCCACTGGGGCTAGAGACCAAGAGACAATTCTTCTGATTGGAAGACCCAGAAAATACTCTGGAAAATACATATTTTGAGATACTCCATGAAGGCCACACAGGATTTGGGGAGGGAGAAGTTCCATATGGAGGGTCCTAAGAATCAGAATTTGGAGGCAAGGAGGTTCTATGAGCAGTAAGCTGGGCAATGGGGCAAATTGTTATATGGGTTTCAGCAGGGGTAAAGACCAGAAGGTGGCTGGGATTGTGGGCTGTAAAGTTGGGGGGAATGCTCTGGGCTTGTCACATTCTTGGTAGTATGTTTATTCATTCATTCACTTGGCAATTATTTACTGGATAATTGCCCTGGACCAGACAGACCTTTGGGACCTAACAGAGTCTGGGGAGACAAGATTCTGCCCTGTGGTTCTTATGAGAAATTAATTTAAAACCAAGAGTTTTAGCTGGGCATGGTAGTGCATGTCGGTAATTCCAGCAACTTTGAAAGCTGAGTCTGGAAGAATATAAGTTCAAGACCAATCCCAGCAACTTAACAAGATCCTCAGCAACTTAGCAAGACTCTGTCTCAAAATAAAAATAAAAAGGGCTGGGAATATTTAGTGGTAAAATACCCTTGGGTTCAATCCCCAGTCAAAAACCAAACAAGCAAACCCAAGGGTTTTCACCTAAGCTGGGTGGTCAGGGACATCTGGGGAAGCAACATTAGAGCTGAGACTCAAGGTAGGAACCTGGCTTATGTCATGAGAAGGGGCAGAGTTGAGTAGCTATCAGAATGGGGGTAATCTGCAAGAGGGCTATAAATGACCCCCAAAAGTGATACCCAGACCCTCAGAATGTCACTAAGGGAACACTGGCAATTATTCAAGGCAAATCCATGGAAGTGGAGATCACCAGAGGTCCCCCCAAAGGGCCTGGCAATGGTAGTACTCTGCCCATTGCTCCTTCCAGGCTATGATGGCTGGCCTTAGGTTCAGGAGCTTGTTGCTCTAACAAACAAAGGTAGGATGGTCCGTCCATGGCCTGGCAGGAGCTGCTATTAAACCAGGGTCACCATATGGGCCCTGCAGGCTCCGGACTGCTGCCAGGGAACAACGCTGGCCAGTAAGCGTGGCCAGGATGCAGCTCATGAACAGCAAGGCCAGGGCTGAGAGGTCTCCTGGGTGAGAGTGAGGCAGAATGCCAGTGTTTCCCCTTGGCACCCCCAGGATGGTTTTGAAGATCTAAGCACCCTAACCTCAGGGGCAAAATGGCCTAGAATCTGCGCTTATTACTCTTGGCAAAATATTTTGTTCTAGGAACTTGCTGGTCTGAGGCCTAGGGTGGATAGTCTTCCTACCAAAGGAGGGGAGGTAGGAAGCTTGTGGGACAAAAGCTGTGGAAGGCAGAAAACAGCTCCTGGACACAGGGCACAAGAGGGCTAGAGGTTTCCCTGAGTGCTGCTTGCTTTCCCCTCATGCCAGCACTGAACCGGACCATGGTTACAACAAGGAGCAAGTCAGTGTCTGGCTTGTGCTTCACACAGGAGTGTGAAAAAGTGCTTGGTGTGGGCAACACTTCGGAAACGCTTCCCAAAGGAAGCAGTTGGACAGTGAGAGGTGGGAACATTTGGAAGTGGAGGTGGGAAGGCAGTGGATATCACCAGTTGTGGGCAGAGAGACCAACAGGGTAAAGGTGTGGAGATTGAATGGAAGTTCTGGCCAATCCTGTGGATCCTTCTAAATCAAAGGTCACAGGTGAGGGAGAAATATTGGAGCAAGGACCTTGAGGCAAGGGGGCATCGAGTTCTACAGCTGGAGCTACTTCCTCAGGGTGGGCCTCAGAGATCCTATTGCATCTTCCCACGGGAGATCAAGGGGCATCCAACCCGGTATGAACCTATGGAAGGGACTGGGGATTAAGGGACACTCTAGTTTCTTTCTAGGCCTTTGGAGTCCTATAGGAGGAGCTTTGGGTCAGTCTGGGAAACAAACCAGATTCAATTTGTGAATGGGCTACAAAGAATATGGGAGCCACAGAGGATTTGGGACAGACTCTAGGGATGTGGCTTTCCTAAAGATAGAAGCAGTCGTGAAACTGCCAGTTTGGGGAAGAGCAGGTGGCAGGGGTCCCCAGAGTCCCTGCCCAGGGTGGTTTCCCAATCTCACCCCTTTGTCTCTCTCTTCAGTGCTTGGTACAGGGTTTCCTGCTCCAGCATGGGATGTTCTATATGTTTTCTGACTACCTAACACTTTGCCTTCATGTCTGCACCTAGGGGACAGAACCTGGAACTTTCTCATGTTCCTTCAGTGACAGAGTTCTGAAGGGTTAGCCTGGGCTGACATCTAGAGCTCAGCCCTCTTCTCTGACCCCTGTCCACTGAGAGACGTGAGTCTCCCATGGAACCCAGTCCAGAACCTTACCTAGGACCACACTTTTCTACACTCTGGCCATTGCCTATCCACTGTTCTTTTTGCCTATATGTGGTTATGGAGAATATGTTGGAGTCTTCCCCTCCCTCCTTGTCCCTGAGGTGTCATAAGCAGACACTGAATGGCTGGGGCTGCAGTCAATATTGATAGACCTGGACCCCACCACCAGTGTGACTGTAGTTTTCCCAGGCTGGGTTTCTAAGGGCAGGCCTAGTCTCTACCTGTCAGCATCAAAAAAACATTAAAGGGAGGCATGATCCAGACATCATGGCACACTCCTGTAATCCCAGCATCTCAGGAGGCTGAGGCAGGAGGATTGCAAGTTCAAAGCCAGCCTCAGCAATGGTGAGGCGCTAAACAACTCAATGAGACCCTGTCTCTAAATAAAATACCCTGTCTCTAAAAAAAAAAAAAAATAGGGCTGGGGATGTGGCTCAGTGGTTGAGTGCCCCTGAGTTCAATCCCTGGTACCAAAAAAATTAAAAAAAAAAAAAAAAAAAAAGAGGCATGAATGTAGGTGTCCATGTCACTGGGATGGGGACATTGAGGACATGGGGATCCACACCACCCTTTAGCTTCCACATGTCCCCCATCCCGAGGGCCTTCTGGGTCAGTCAGGGCTTACTTTCCTCACCATCTGACACTGCCCCTTCCCTTACAGGTTTTGTACATCAGGAAGAAGAAGAGGTAATTCCCCAACTGCCACCTAAAGTTCCAGCCTATGGGCAATGCTGGGCTGAGCTCCAGGGGGCATGGGGGGGAAAAGAGAAAGAATAACCCACCAAGAGGGACCCTCTCCCTGATCAGAGAGTCAGGGCCTCTTCTCAGGGAGGGTTGAGGGCCTCCATCAAGATCTCACATACAGGGCAGGAAAATAAAGATTCTATATTCATATATAACCCTGGAAGAGAGGGAGAAAGAGGGGATTATCTCTACCCAACTGCCTGGCTACTCTTGCCCTGCTTTCCCTGGCCTACAAGGGAAATCTTTGGCCCCTAAACATGGTTGTGTGCTGTGGCTCAGCTGGCCAAGAGGCAGAACCTAAAGGGCTGGCAGGAGGGCAAGGGCCTGCCCAGCCCCCAGCACCCCTGCCCCCACCCCCAGGCTGGAGAAGCTGCGCCACCAACTCATGCCCATGTACAACTTCGACCCCACGGAGGAGCAAGATGAACTGGAGCAGGAGCTGTTGGAACATGGACGGGATGCGGCCTCCGTGCAGGCCGCCGCCTCCCTGCAGGCCATGCAGGGCAAGGTGGGCACTGACACCCAGCCTGCAACTGTCCATGCCTCCTCTACCCCACCCTCCATCCTTTACATACTGCTTGCCAGCACCTGCCAGGTATCAGGCAGCAGCTATTTGATATATGGGTCTTGCCAGGTTTATTCAGAAACTGATAGAATTTTTCCATGCCATTCACAAACTTACGGCACAAGGCCAAGACAGGGACAGCCCTGGGATCCAGCCTGGCTCTCCCCTAATAGCCTGTTGATCTTGGAAACCCCAGTGGCATCTCTGAGCCTACTTTCCTCATCTGCAAATGAAAAATTCTAATTCTTGTCCTATGCATCTCCACATACTAGCTGGAAAAGTGGGAAAGGACTAATGGCAGGGATTATTGAGGACTGGGACCTTGACTTCCTTTGCTTCCTGAGGGCTCATGGTCCTGAGCAGATTATAGATGGGGTCAGACTGTTAGGCAGTGCCAGTTTCAAACAGGCTGTTGGATTTCTAGTCACTGACAGACCACAGGTCAATAGAGATTCCAGCCAAACTCATCTTCAATATCCAAAGGGATGGATAACTGTAGTCATCCTATTAGAGCCACTGGGCTGCCTTACCACTTGCTACCATTCCTCAAAATCTCCAAGGGCCAGAGCACCAGAGCTGGGCCCATCCCTAATCCATCTGTCCTCTTTGAATCTTCCTGGATTTAAGGAAGAGTCCAGGCTGAGTCTGGAGACCACTTGGTTTTACTTCCAGTTCTGTCACCTGAGTCAAGTAAGACCCTGGCTCAAAATTTAAAAAAAGGTTAGGGATGTAGCTCAGTGATAGAGCATTCCTGGGTCCAATCACTGGTACTGCAAAAAAAAAAAAAAAAAAAAAAAAAAATCACATAGAATCATGGTCTACCCAGCCCTGGAGACCACTGACCATTTGACAATTGTTTCTTGTGCACCTTCCTTGTACCTGACCCTGTTCTGGGAGTGAGAAGGGGTGGGGCAGATGTGAGGTCTCCCCTGCTGGGAGAAGGTGATGCATGCATAATTCATCCTGCACAGGAGTCCACTGTAAGTGCTGCCAAGCTGAAAGGAAAGCTGGGATGGCTATGGGGGGTGGGGAGGAGGCAGTCATCTGAGCCAGGTCGAATTTCTAGGCTGAATTTGCAGGGGAGGACATTCCAGGCAGGAGGCAGAGCACTAGGAAGTGAGGGTGGCAGTGACTGGGCCAGATAGTACATGGCCTTGGTCAAGGTCTCTGATACCCCTGCCTGTCTTTCTGCAGAGTGCTCTCCCCTCCCAGGGCCCACTGCAGAGGCCTAGCCGACTGGTGTTTACCGACGTAGCCAATGCCATCCATGCGTGAGTGGCCCACAACAGGTCTGGACCTCTGAAAGAGACACCTGCCACAGTGCCCACAGAGCTGCCCACTCCTTGATTGTCAAGACCTATTCTCAGGACCTGCCCTGACAAGACAGGAAGGGGGCTGGGCCATGCCCCAGCTATTCTGTAAACCCACCTGCTGACTCTCCAGCCTTGAAGAGAGGCCCTGGCCAGCTTAGCCATCTGGCCACTGATCTCTCCTGACTTGACGGACCTGGCACAGAGGGTATCCTTTATGCCAGGAAGGTCAAGAGCCATTGCTGGCTTAATTGTCTGCTGGTCACAACCCCTCTCATCAAGGTCTGCTTCTCTAATATGGAGGAAATTGGGGGAGATACTCTGGGAGAGGAAGAGGGAAAGGAGAGGTGGTTCCTCTCTGTTGGGGAGAAATCTGTATTTTAAAATTTGGAGCCTCCTCTGGAGTGAAAAGAAGCAACCACCAACTTCACTGGGACAGGGTGGGGCATTACCTGTTTTAGTCCCAGAGAGGCCCACAGATGAAGGTGAATCTGCCCAGTGGACAAGATGCCAGGAGAAGGGCTGTTCATACCCAGGCTCCATCCATATTGCAGAGGGTCTGTGAGGTCTCCCAGCTTCCTATCCCTAGTAGCCACCTGCTTTTGGGCCCAAGTAATGGTGGAGGCTGAGAGAGAAGTAACTGCGGGTATGGATGTGGAGGGATGCTGACCCCAGACCTGCTGAAAGTCTTCATGCATGTGCATAAGTGGACCTACATGCAGATGTGTGCAGGGCACAATACAGACCCTCTTTGTTGGCTCTACCCTGTAAGTCAACCTCCCCCTATGGTACGTAGTGGAGCACTGGAGTAGGCCACCTACTCTGGTCTTCAGTAATCGGGGACTCAGGGGAAGATGGAAGCAAAGCTGGTTTCCACTCTCCACTGCACTTCTTCAATGGGCTCTAAAAGCCATGCTTACCTGCTTCTGGAAATGGCTCCCTGTCTTTATCAGGGATGGTATTCAGGGAGAGGCTCTTGGTCTGAGGGCAGTGGGGATAGGCTATAGGCTAGTGGAAGCAGTTCTAACTGCCTGAAAAGGAATGCCCTGTGGGAAACTGGAGCTTCCTCTAAGGTGGAGGAAGGCAACCACTCACATGGGACAGGGTAAAACGGCACCTGTTATAGGCCCTGAGAGACCCAGATATAGAGCTGAAACTGCCTAGTAAGCAAGATGCCAGGAGAAGGGCTGCTCATACCCAGGGTCCATGCACATTACAGAGGGCCCATGGGATCTCCCAGACTCCTCCTAAGAAACCTAGTCCATCCTTTAATTTTCTCTCCTACTCCCATCCATGGGAAGGGCCCCTTGGTGTTCATGGAGTAGAAAAGAGGGTCTTTGCACTTGTCCTCCCCCTTAATTTTGAAAGTTCAGGATGATGCCAGAGACATCTGGGCAAGAGAAAAACCCCAGGGGCTGGGCAGTTTTTCTACACTGGGCACCCATACACACATGAGCACGCACAGAGGCACGTCCCTATGTCCAGCCTCACCATCATCACTCTCCTCTGCTGGTTGGAGGAGACACAGGGGTGGCACATATGGATCTTCCATTGGACAAATGCCACATGTCAGGAAGTGAGGGCCTAGGAGGCCCCGTGGGGAAGGTTCTGGATTTATTCCCTCTTTTAGATGCTATAAATACATTAGCACTTGAACGACTGGAAGGCTGTGGGTAATTTAGGATGCACAAAGCTGTAATTTAACTCACAGCATCTCTATGTGTGAGAGCATTAAAGGTGTAATTAAGATGTTTACATGAAGAGCGTGAAGCCTGTGACATTTGGGGTGTGAAACCCCAGGAGGGGACAGGGTGGGTGAGGGGCTGTGGGAGGTCTGGGATAGTCACTTGGATCCCAGCTATGAGTTGGCAGTCCAGTTGCTCTGGCCCTAAGTCAAGGCTGTTCTGGGGCCTTGCGTCTCAACTGTGGAATGGAGTCACAATGCCACTCCCTGGGGTGGAGAGGCTATATGGACAGGATCTTATGGGACCAGGGGAGGAAGGGGACCTGCTGGTGGAGGGGGATGGCACCTTAGAACCTACAGGAATCCTGGCTTGGTGATGGACACAGGACCTCTATCTCTGTAGTGACAAAGGGCACTTCCTTATCTCTTGTGCCCTCACAGTCATCTTTTCCCTTCCATCCACCATTTTTTCCTAGCTCTTTCTCCCAGTCCTGAAGAAAAACCAAATTCCCAGATCTTCCAAAGAATGTGGGACTGACAGTATTGGGGTGAAAAATTCTGATGGGTGTGTTCCCCTTGTGGCCACAAGCCTAGTGAGGTGACCAGGACTCTCCTCACTTCCCTCAGCTGGTCAGACAGGTGAGATGGAGTTGCCTGCCATCATTGCTCCCAAAATTGACTATTTATTAGGTTCCACAGAGAAATTTTCCCCCACCCAACATAAACACTTCCCTGAGTCAAACCTCTCCTTATGAAGTGCAGGGTTTTGCAGCAGGTGGTATAAGGGTGGATTTGGGAGACCCTCTCCTTGTTTAATATAGTGAAGTGCCACCTTTCAGTCAAACTGAATAAAGTAATCCCATTGCCTGGTACCAACAGACAGAGGACGTCTTCAGAATGTAAAGGAAAGTTTACGTGGGGGAGAGCCCAGAAATTCCAATAGCGCTCTGACCTTGCTATGTATGGATTTCTTCCAGAGGCGTGACTGAGCCCCTGTTGTGAGCCTGGCACCATGGCCCATCAGAGAGCCAAGCCACACCGAGTTTCATTCTAGATGGAGGATAAAGGGGGTGTGTGTGGGTAATGTGCGTATGCTACCATATGTCTATATCTTTATATTTATAGATATATTAAAAAGGAAGGGTCAGGGTGTACTTGGGGGTGTTCAGAGACTGGGGAGAGATACTCTGCCCTATCCTGTGCAGACAGCAGGTCTCAGTGTTTCAGGGAACTTGGTTAAGGATATCTGGTAAAGCCCCAGGAGTTGCTGGTCTAGTATGCTCATCCACTCTGGCCTCTGAGGGCTCAGGACAGGGGGACAACTACAGATAGGGGCATCTTTGGCCACCGAGAGCATATTCTTTTTTTTTTTTTTAAAGAGAGAGAGAGAGAAAGATAATTTTTAAAAATATTTATTTTTCAGTTTTCGGTGGACACACATCTTTTATTTTTATGTGGTGCTGAGGATCAAACCCAGCGCCTTGTGCATGCCAGGCAAGCGCGTTACCGCTTGAGCCACATCCCCAGCCCCGAGAGCATATTCTTGAAAGGCCAGAAATGACAAGATATGAACAAGAAGTGTGTGAGCATCGGGTGCAGGGAGGGAGAAAGGTAGGGAAGAGCATGGAGACTCTTAGGTAAGACTGAGAAGACTAAAACCAGGATGCCATTCCCACCGGGGCCTGATCTGCTCTTGCCACACATACCCTAGAGATTCTAGGGAGCCCCCCTATCCCCTTTGGGTGCTCTGACCCTACAAGAGCAGATCAGGTTGGGTATCAAGTTTTCCCAGAGATACTGGACCCTACACACACACACACACACACACACACACACTACTGAGGGAGCTAGAGGAAGTGCAGCAAGCATGCAGGGAAGGGACAAGAAGTGGAGATGGTCTCTGCAATCGCTGAGAAAAGCCCATGACTTGCTCTAGCTTCATACAGGAGAGTGTCTGAGGGAGAAACAGAGGAGTAGGTGGTGCCAAGAGCTGTCTGAGAAGTAAGTGTCATTTTCCCAGCCCGTGGCCTGGGAAGGGCAGAGAGTCTGGCTTCTCAAATCCCACTCCCAGATTTGCAGGGCCCCCTTCTCCCTCAGGTTCAGCTGGAAAGGTGACCTCTGGGAGCCTGGCCAGATCCATGCATGTGGTAGGACTGGGACATCAGTGGAAGAAAGGAGGCCTGGAGTGTTCTGAGGCTCCTAGTGAACCTGAATCTACAAGCAGGGGATCAGGGAGAGGCAGTGTTTTCTCTGAGGCTGGTGGGCCCATCCTTGGTCTCACCCAGGGGATACCACAGCCTTCCTTGACAAGCTGAGTGAGCTCCAATCAATGGACCACAGACTCAGCCATATTCTCATATTTAAGACAAATTCCCAGGTGGCCCAACACTTCATTTAACTTGAAAGCACAATGAGAATCACACAGGGGACTCTCTGGTGTCCGCCACAGTAGGAGGTTTCTGGGCGTGCAGAAGCATCGAGGGGCAGAAGAGGGGCTAGCATGTGATTGCTAAAGTTATTACTGATTCTGAGCATTCGTAAGTTTCTCAGAGCACCCTGCATTCTGAATTTCACCCTGAATTCAATTCTGATATTCACAGTGACTTGAAAGGTGACAGCATCTAACATTCTCCAAGAGGTGGTAAGTGACAAACAGGCCAGTTCCATACTTAGACAATAGAGACTGAGAATCAGCCTGTGGTTGGCAGAGAGCTTAGACCCTCTCTTGCCTTTTGGAGAGCCCAACCAAGGGGAGAGGGAACCCAGGCTCTGTGGCTCTGGGCAATAGTTTGCTGAGACCCTCGTATATCTCACTGCATGGTCTCCAGCCCAGACTTCCCAACCAGAGGTTTGGCCAGGCACAGAGCAGGAATGGACAGTCTTCAGGTCACACACCCACCAGCTGCCTCCACCAGCCCTGCTCCTCCCCAGGGCACTTGTCCCTTCTGAACCTTGTTCCCCAATACTGGACAGTTCTGATGAAGTCCGACCTTGCCTTATCCCCAGCAAGCCCTCTCATACCCTTGCCCACCCTAGATGGAATCCTGGCTAGTCCCCAGGGTTTGAGGTCCTGGCAGAAAGCACACCTACAGCTGTGCACTCCCCTCTCATGTCCCCATCAGCCCAACTGAATGTTTCCTGCAGTTACTTCTGCAGCCTGGATAAACATAACAAGGTAAGGTAGAGTGGTGGCTGTCAGCTATTAAGACAGCCATCTCTGGCATCTGACATCCTTCCTTCCCTGGGTTTTTCAGAACTGCTTTGGAGTCCACAGGAGTAATTCAGCACTTTCCCTGTGCCAACCAGTGTGCTTGGAGGATAATGGGCTTCCTACCCTCCAGGGTCAAGCCTTTTGGGCCAGAGAAATTCTGCAGACCAGAGTTGCTCTGTGAGTTCCAGTCAGGGAGGGCTTCCTGGAGGAGGCAAAGGGAGTAGAGACTGAGAATCAGCCTGTGTGAACTACCAGCTACCTTCACATTCTACCTTTCACCAAGGCATGGGTTGTGGCAAGGATGTGGCAGCCCCCAAATGTGGCTCTTTCTGTGGGTGTGACAGTGGCTGTGACAGATATAGAACAGGTAATCTGGCAGTGAAACTAACAGAATACAGTTAAGAAACACTCTACCCGTGGCTTTCTCCATAAATGTTTGCTCTCTTTTCTGGTGGCATCCATAATATATCACACTCTTGGTCACTCCCATTGACACCACACTGATTTTTCTTCTCTGGGTTCAGCTAGTGGTCCAACTGAACAGGCTCCTCACCCCCCAGCTGGAGGACCGGCTTCTCTAGTCACATCAAATATAACTGTTGCCCAGACTCTGTAGCCCTCCATGTCCAAAGCTAGGGGTAAAGGTTGTCTCTTTGAAGGTATCCTGGGAGGGGGACTTGGATGAAGTCTTCTTAGGGCCCTTGCACCTTTGAGCCTGGGGTGGGCAAGGTGGTGGGTGTAGGTCTGCCTGATGGGCACCCAGGCACCACCTCTGCCCATCTGGCTGGTCACAGAAGAAGATGTAGCTGAGCCAGCCATAAGAGCTTGGATGAAGGCCTGGAGAAGCTGGAGGGACTAACACAGCTGAGGCCTGACACTCCTTCCTGCTGGGGACATGCTCTGCCGGAGGCCAGGGCCAATGAAGTGCTGCCTCATGAGCCAAAGCCACTAACAGGGAAGGCATGGAGAATACACAGTGGCCCTGGCCTCTGGCTACTTTCATGAGGACCTTCCCCTGGATGTCCCTCAATTGGCTACTCTTCCTGACCCCTCAGGGCCTCTCAGCCCTGGCTCCTCCATGCTCACCTTCTCTTTAGGTTTTGTCCTAGACAAGGTTCTATCTTTAGTCTAAAAGAGACCAAAGTGCCCTCATGTAAGTTGGTCCTTAGCCCCTGCTCTGGACTTGGCACCCTAAGGGCCACTGCCCCATGGTGGTCCCTAGGCCTCTGATCGCCAGCTCCACTGCACAGTGCCTGTAGTACTCCTTCCTATTTCCTCATGTCCTTCCAGAGATAACCGTTAGCCCCCTCATACAGACAAAGCTCAGAGAGGCAGTAGTTCTGGCCCAGTGTCACACAGTTGGGAAGCAGGATGCCAAAGACTTGAGAACAGACCTGGGGGAAGACCTGGGTGCAGGGCTGGCTTCCAGCACACAGCTGGAACCCAGGATTTGTACCTATTTCCCAGCCCAGGTCATTTTCCCACCTGATAGTCTTATAGAGATCTCTGTCAAAGACAGGACCCCCACCCTTGGTTGAGGTAAGGATAGAGAGGCACTTAGCAAATAGGACTCCCTAAACCTGGCCTTCTCACCTGGGTAGGGAGGGACCTGCCAGGCCTCACCCTGTTTGCTGCTCACCTGATCACTGGGACCTTCGGGTCCCCCATGGGTTTTGAAAGTCTCAAGATTTCTCTCCCTATGGTTTCCCATAGCTATTTCCTGGATACTTGGGGGCAGTAGGGTGGGACTTGCTTGAGCTTCAGACTAATTCTGTATACCTCCTCCAGGTACCTCTCAGACCACTCTCTTTCTTTGGACCCAGAGCTCTGTGAGGTGGCCTTGCGTGCGGTTGTGTCCCCAGCCAGGAGCGCTACCAGGCATGTGGAAGGCATTGACAGTGTCTCCAGTCAGTAACTCTGGCCCCAAAGCTTGAGTTGGGGGAGAATAGCAAAGGTTTGTGGGTTTTCCCACTTCAGGGACTTGGGTGGGTGTGCCCCGGGGGCCAAAAGACCAGACACCTTCCAAAGGATAAGCTAGCTCTGTGGGGAAGGTCTTGTCCAGACACCACCCTGCCCCCTGTGGTGCCCTCCCACACTGCTTGAGCCAATCTGAGAGTTACATGGACCTCGTTCTGCAGCACCCCATTGAGCCTTTCCTGCCTTGCTGAGGGAAGATAAGCCCTGGAGTCCCCATAGCTCCTGCTTCTGTCCCATGGCCTGATTGGAGGTCTGAGACATGGCTAGCCCCTAACCTACTGCTCTGGGCAGATAAGGCCTACAAGCAGGAGGCCAACTGCCTTACTCTATACCAATGTGCCACTGTCACCCACTGGCCCAGTCTGTCAGGGACACCTGGTCAGCAAGCGGACCCTCAGAATGGGTCCAGTGGTGCAGAGCTGGCTGTTCAGCTCTGTCTCATTCCTTGGGGTCTCCAGCCCTTCCTGATCCTTGGAGCAAGAGTCCCACACTATGGGTGTGGGAGGCCAACCTTATGGGTGACTGAGTTACACTCCCCAGCTGGGTGCTGAGGCGCTCAGTCACAGAAATGGGTGTGTCTTGCCCCATGGGTGAAGCTCTGCTCACCTGTTCCTTTGTAATCTAACCCCTTGCCTTGTTTAGGATAGAATCTTCCATGGAAGTGCCTGTGTGTGTCCCCTTCTCTTACTGTGCCCTTGAGTGTGGCCTACCCAGGTGTCAGTCAACCTGCTGACAGTGGACATCATGAAGATAGACTCAGCCCCCTGAAACCTGACCCCTTGCCTCATTTGAATAGCTTCTCCTCAATAAAAGGGGTCAGCGCGTGCTCTCACTCTCTCTTTCTGCGGACCCTTAAGGTTAGAGGAGCCGTCACAGCAACCCCAAAGAAAAAGGTATTTGTGTCTCTTGTGTGGTTATTTCACGCAGCCCAATTAGCCCAGTTTAACTAGAGTGACCCCTGAGCCTTTTAGTCGCTGGAACAGAAACCTGGCAATGGGTCTGTATGTGTTGTGAGTCCCAGAATCAGGTGCCATGACAGGTACCAATACATATCTTTGATGGCCACAGTGGCTAGGGATAGTGAGTTGTCTCCCATTTCATAATAAAGGACAACAGATATCCCAGCCCACTGTCTTCCAGCCACAGGTCAAAGGAGAGATGAGAGATGTGTCCAACCTGGCCATTTCCAACCACCTAGTCCTATTGCCCTTAAGGGTGAGTGGGGTCAGCTCCTCCTCCTGGGAGGTATAGAGTTTTGGAGTAACAACAATGACAACAATAATAGTAGAAATAATGATAAGTTGTGATTTGTTGAGCTGTGCCAGACAACAGGGACCAGCTTGTGAAAGGAGAGCCAGGACACAGTCTTACCCACTGCCAGTAGGAGCACCATTCATCTCACGGGCAACCACAGCTGGAAAATTACAAGAGGGGCCTTGGAAATGAGCTTTGGGATACCTCAAGGCTACATCTGGTCCTGGAGACAGTCACCCTTGATTGATACAATCCTGCATAATCTTACTTCACTCTCTAAAGCCCCTCTGGAGGGGATACTGTCACCCATGCTGCAGAGGAGATCCAGTACCCAGAGACTGGGTTTTCAGGCTCAGAGATGGGATAGGGCCTTATTCTGCACCATTCCAAAAGGATTCTCAGTCAAGCTCCAGAGACAGGGGGTGCTGGGGTCTGACATGGTACTCAGCAACTTCGGCTGCCTATTTAGCTCACCAATCAATCTGTCTTCCAGTCCCTGATGCCACCCTATGCTGCCACCTGCTGGCAGCTTTAGGCACTGTTACTCTCAGCCAGGACACCTGTTGGGTATCCCAGGAGTCCTTTGGCATCCTCAGAGATACCTTTAGCATCTCCACTATGTGGCATGAAATGAAGCCCCCAGACTCAGGCTGTGACACAAGGAATGACATGGCAGGACCAGGATAGTGAGGTGAGTGAGGAGTCTAGGGCTTAAAAGTTAAGGAGCCACTCACTCCCAAAGACCGACACTGCACTTGCACCAACCCAAGCACAAGCACCTCCTTACATTTTGAGCCCTGGGTGCTTCATTCACCTCACCCTAGTACAACCCTGATACCCAGAGTCCTCTTGGTTAGGACCCAACAGACCCACTTCAACTTCCTTCCCGACTCCATTCCCCTGCCAGAGGGCTGGAGGCCCCAGAGGGTCAAACGCTGCCCTAGCTGGAGCTCACAGAAAGGGTGTTTACCCAAAGGAGGCTGAGAACACCAGATTATGAAAGATTTAAGGGATTTATCAGCGGCTCAATAATAGGTAAATAAAATGACGCTCTGAAGCCTGGGTAAAAGAGGAGGGCAGAGAATGGGTCATGCCCAGAGTCAAAGTATATGAACTCATGGACAGAATCAGAGCCCGTTTAATTCCCTAGCAACACAAAGAGTGGGCATCCCTTTTGCCTCCATATTACAGATCAGGAAACTGAGAAGAGAAAGATTGCTTAGCGCACATCAGGACCTGAACTTGACCTCAGGTAGCTAATTTCAGAGCTCACTGCTAAGATTCCCAAAGAAGGAATGAAAGTTCTATGAAGACAAAGCTTCCTGCTCCTCTCACTAGACATTAGTTCTCTTCTGTTACTCCCAAGTGGTTCATTCCAGGTCCTCTCTGGGCTATGACCATGGTGGGTGGTGAGGGACAGAGATGGGGTTGGCCTTAGAAGAATTCTATCCAGCAAAAGAGTCAGGACAGTGACACTGACAGCAACAATAACATCCTTCACCAGGAAATGATGAGAGACACAGGTAAGTTGACAGGAGAATTCAGAGGAGGGCCCATCACCTGACTAGGGACAGGTCAAGGCTTTCATTGCACTGGGCCTTGTGCTAGGTTTGATATAAGGTGATGGGAGACATTGCCAAGTGGGCAGAGGGAGAGGTATAAGGGATGATGTACTTCCCCACAGCAAAGTCACTAATTATGGGCATCCCTCCAGGTGATCCCTGCAAACAAGGAGTGCCTGCCTACATCATTCTTAGGCTGACAATATGTGCCATACTCATTTGATTTCCTTGCCAAGTCCCTTTGCCTTAGATGCTGGTACTGTTGGAGGAGGGAATCTGTTGGACAACCAGAGAAAATCACCGAGAGAATAGTTGCTATTAAATGACTAAGGACACACCTATGTCCACTCTTTCCAAAGGCACCCAGGAGGTATGTTCCCACCTCCTAAGTGGTGACTTCCCCAAGCCTGAGACAGTGGAGTAGACAGACTCAAACTCCGTTGGTGGCACTGTTTGGAGCCATTCCAACTATGACCACCAGGTGGCAGCGCAGGCCCAGGTTTTTTAGGTGAGGCGGGGTGGGGAGGGGGTTGCTGTCACTGAAATTTGGCCTTGAGGCTTTTCTCAGGATTCCAGAGGTCTCGGTAGCTGGTACACTGAAACTTTTTGCATCCTTTCTGCCAGAAGCAGATCTGGACTGGGGCTGGGTCAGGGAGACTGTTTACTGCTATGGCCTGAGCACCTAGATTGGAGCCTGGCACATAGTAGGTACTCAGGGGTATTAATTGTATATGGAATTGGGTATGTGGTTTAATTCCTCATGGAAATTAAGTGAGTTACTATATTAAAAGCATGATTAAAGCCTTCAGTAAATGTATGCACTTATTTGTACTTTTATTATGGGGGAGGTTCTTTCCCAATGCATAGACCCAGGGGGTCCTGAACTCAAGCAGTCTAGTACCTTTTAGTGTCCCACCAAGAGCATTTCCCAGCAAGCTGATAAACATCTCTGTGTCATCTCTATCTTTCCCCACCCAACTGTAGAGGCCGCCTTTTCCCCACTGAGTTCTCACGTAGTCATTTAGCTATCTTTCCTGAGACCAACTTTCAGTAAAGTTGAGTGACTTGGGCTAGGTTGTGCAGGATCTGAACTCAGCTCTATTGGACTCCTGGATCAGGCTCTGAATAGGTTTGGTATATCCCTGCATACCTCAGGGTAGGACCTGCTAGGGCCTGGGCTCCAGTGGGTTCCTCTCTGTCACCCAGGACCTCCCTTCGATTTGGCTTCTGTATCCCCACACATGAACCAGTAAGACTGGGGTATTTACTACCTCTGGTGGCCAAACTGTACCACCTCGTCCTCAAACATCATCTCCAACCAGGCATACAGCAGCAAACAAGCATCTCTGCAAAGCAACTGCAGTGACTGGTGCAGCAGGCAACCTGTCCCCAAGGATGAGCTATGACAGACACTTCTTTAAGCCTCAAGAGGAGACATGGTTAATGGCAAATCAGCTGTGCCTTCTACTATAGGTCCATTGGCAAGCATCCCAGAGATCCCTGCCCAAGGACCCTGATCCTGAGTGTTCTTGCTGCATAAGTGAGTTGGTTGGAATCCCAGCTCAGCACAAGTACACCCCAGGCAAGTCTCCAAACCTCTCCTCAGTCTCTTCATCTGTAAAGTGGGGGTAGGTCCTCCCTACTTGACAGATTAAAAGAGTTTATTTTCAAGGTGAGTGCAGTGGTGCATACCTACAATCCCAGCTAATTGGTAGGCTGAGGCAGAAGCACTAGGAGTTTGAGACCAGCAGGGGCAACTCAGTGAGACTCTGTCTCCAAAATGAAGGTCATATTTGGGGCTGGGGTTGTAGCTCAGTGGTAGAGCACTTGCCTGGCATGTATTTGGCACTGGATTCAATTCTCAGCACTGTGTATAAATAAATAAAATAAAGGCCTATCAAACAACTAAAAATAAAAAATTTTAAAAGGTCATATTTGTAGAGGACATAGACAATGTCTGATGTGTAGAAATACTAGGTAAATGTGTACTAAATAAACAACACACTAATATGCAGATACTGACTCCCAGTAGGCAGGAGGGAGGGAGGAGTGGAGGTTCACCAGGTTGGATAGGGGAGTTGGGGGAAGGGAGAGGGGATAGGAATGGGAAAGATGGTAGAATGAATCAGAATTAACTTTCCTATGTTCATATATACATACATTAGCAGTGTAATTCTACATTATGTACAATCACAAAAATGGAAAGTTATAGTCCATGTATGTATGATATGCCAAAATACATTCTACTATCATGTATAAATAAAAATTAAAAAATAAAAAAAAAACACTAAATGCCCAATGGGTAACCAAGGGGTTGCTGGGCCTTGGAAGGGATGGATCCTCTGAGCCACATTCAAGCTCAGCTTTCCAGCAGCCCCGGGGTTCATGGGGTGCAGATGTAGTTCCAGATCACATCTCCTAGTTCAGCCTCTAGGCTAACTCCCTCAAGGGTTCTAAATTGTCCTCTGCCCAGCAGAGCAAATTTCCCACTGTCAGGTGGGGGCAGGGCCGAGCCGGAAGTCCTCTGCTCCAAACCTGATCTGATTTGATAACTCCTGGAGACATATCCCAGGTACCAGATCCAGCCTGGGAAAGGATTCAGGCTGGGGCAGGTGAGAAGGAGGGGGACCTGGCCCTGAGCAGCAGTCTTGGGTCACAGGTCATAGAGTAGTTTTTCATTTGGAAGGATGGGATCCCTTAGGTTCTAGATAGTTTCCAAAATCTGCTGGATGGCAGAGGCTACTCAGCTCCTTCCTCCATCATTCCTAATCCAAGAGTCACAGAAGAGCTCAGGGATGAGGAGGTCTGGGGGTCCCCATGATGCAGGGGTGAGGCTGACCCCTTGTCCCAACTCACTCTGTCTAGTTCAGGGACACTCACTACCTTTCCCAGTTTCCAGGCCCGTTACTCTTCTCCCCTCAAGTCTAACAAGCACATCCATAGCACAACCTGGCCATTGTTTCCTGCCCCCTGGCCAACCCTCTTATGCTTCCACGATGACCCACTCACTGCTGCCATTCTGTCTTCTGCTCCTAAACCTTCAAGGCTTCCACTGAACTCAGGAACACCCCAGTTTGGCCTCTCATGGTGCCCAAGCCATCTGCTCAGACAGCAGCCCATCTCCTGCCTCTGCCCCCTCACCCCCTACCTGTGCCGCAGTGACTTCCCACCCTGACGCTGTCTGGGCTTTGCCCCTGGTGGGCAGCAACCTCCCTCGCTGCCCTCCGCCCAGCTCTCTGGCAATTACCCGGATGATTAATTTGGCAATTAATTTGGTAATTAATCATGCTCTGGCTGCTCAAGTCCTCCTCTTTTGATAGCCTGGCCTGGAATATAGATCTGCTTGGCTTTACTTACCCTGGGAAGGGGGCTGAACTCTGGAGGCAGGAAGCACTAAATCCCTTTGCCTGGCCCTGCCCCAACCAGTACCAGGCACACAGCGCTCCTTGTAAAGGGGCCAAGATAGGATTTAGCCAAGAGACACCCACTGTGGGAGGCCTTGAGGGTGCCCCAAGATGAATGTCAGCCCTGCTTCTCGGCCTGTCTCCAGCAGAAGGAAAGAACTTGTTCCCCTCAACAGCTTCCTCCCTTCCCCATCCTTCATGAGCCCTCTAAAAACTCTTCCTCCAAGCTCCTGGGGGAGTTGAGCACTGATAAGAACCTAAGTCCTGGTCTCCTGGTCCTCAGTGAGCCTCCAGTTCCCCAGGCCTCCCATCTGCCTAGAAAAATGGGTAGCCTTCCGTCCGACAAGGGCTCCATTTGGTGGTAGTGGGGCTTTGATCAATAGCAAGATTTAGTGGCAAAGGAGAAACTGAGTCCTCGTTCTAGGGGTTTGGGTTTGGGGCCAAGTCCAGCTCAGGTGGTCCTGATCTTGCTGTGGGCTCCAATGGGGCTAACCACCAGATGTGTAGCCTGCCATTGCAGCCACCAGATGCACTGCCAGGATGGGGTCCCTGTGGAGCCAGCCCTGTGGCATTGATTGAAATGCCCCCCTGCCAATTAGGATTTTTAAAGAAATGTATAATGATCCCTAATTGGCACCCTCATTAGGTGCCAATTAAACACTTAAGTATTTCTTACAAGTTTAACACATTAATAAGGCAGCTCATTACATAGTAACGAGATTTATTTCTCATATTTATTATATTGTTTCACCACTTCTGACAGTGAAATCACGTTGAAGAACATAGTGTCTAACTGCACACGGATGCCTTCCTCCCCAGCCTCCTCCAAAGGCTGTTGCATCCAGCTGCCTGAGTCTTGGTCTCTGGTGGGCCAAGTTCCTGTTCCCAGGGGTCCTCCCTGATTTCTTTGGGTTCAGTCTCCCAGAGGTGAGTCAAGCAATCCTCTTTTCACCCAAAGTCCAAAGGGCCAAGAGCTGGGCTCTGAAACAGAGGACAAGCCTGGAGAGTGTCAGAGGTTAAAGAACCTTCAGAAACTTCTGTCCATTAGCCATACTTTGTATTACAGGGGTACTGAGGTGGGGGATGGAATGCACTTCCTGCTTTTAGCCCCCTGGCAACGCCCAGCCTGGAAACATGCACTACACTGGGGACTGACACCATGAGGGCGGGAGCACAGAAGCCAGGAAAGGACAAGGAGATCTTTTGAGACTCTACCTTGGGGCAGGAACAGAGTTGCAGGCCATGGGTACTGTGCTGAGGTCAGAGGTTTGGGAGTCTAGAAGATGGGCTGATGGCAGGGACAGACCCTCAAGTGCCATAGAGAGATCTCACCTTTGTCAGGAGAACAATAGGAAGCCACCTAGTGTTTTGAAAAGGGAGAGATATGACCAGGTCTCTAACTTAGAAAAGAGAGGGTGTGGTGATGCATCCCTGTAATCCCAGTGGCTTGGGAGGCTGAGGCAGGAGGATAGACAGTTTGAGGTCAGCCTCAGCAACTTAATGAGGCCCTGTCTCAATATAAAAAAATAAAAAGGACTGGGGATGTGAATCAGTGGTTAAGNACCAAGAAAATAAACATGACCTCCCCCTCCTGACTGTTCAACTCCTGGGTACTGAATACTAGACTCAAGAGCATTTGTACCCTCAACTTCCTGGAACAGTGCAGCAGAGATGGGGACTGAGGGGTCTGGAGGGTACTGGCAATGTTTGTGCCACCTTATTTTTTTAGAAAAATACGAGGTGTACCTGCACTACACCTTGCTCTTCTTTCGCTGCATGTGGCACTGTCTCTCCCTGGTTCATGCTAATAGCTGCAGAGTATAGATGATGAGAGTGCTCCCTGTTTACCCAGCCAGTCTACCCTGAGGAGACTGTTTCCAATCAATTACTCTTAGAAACATCACGCAGTGAACACCCCTGGGCATAATTTCACACGTGTATGAGTTTGTCTCTGGGATAAATTCTTAGAAGTGGGCAGTGGCGGGTCAAAAGGTTTGTGCATTTTAAATTTTGATAGATAATGCCAAATTGCTTTCATGGAAATTGCACAATTTACTTTCCAACAAGCAATATAAGTTTTTGCTTTTCCCCAACGGTCACTGACAAGTGCATTAACCTTTCCTGGCTTTGACTATTGAACTGGAGTTTCTTTTCGAGGAATGTGGTTGGATAGAGCTTCAGTGGGCGAATCTTTTGGATTTCCTTTTGTATGAACCATATATTCATCTCCTTTGCCCATTTTCATTGATGCCGTTAGTCTTTTCCTTATCTTATAGGAATCCTTTATGAATTATGAAATTTGCAATTTCTCCTCAGCTTGTTATTGATATTTTTCCATATAGAAATATTTGATTTTTATGTAGTCAGGCCTGCCTATTTTTTCTCTGTGGCTTTTGTGGCCTTTGTTATATTTAGAAAAGACTATACCAAATCAGATCTTGGCAAACATCGCCTTGTTTTCTTCTAGGAATTTCTTCTTCATTCTTTAGCCCCTCTAGCTTTAGTCCAGCTGGGTGGTGGTTGTTTTATGGTGTGAGGTAGAGACTCAACTTAACACCTTCCTCCAGCACCAGATGATCATCTAGTGATTTTGACACTGTCTTTTTCTGGAGGCTATCCTTGACTGAATTGTTGAGACTTTGGGTAGTGTATGACTAGGAAAATAGCATTTCCTGTCACCTGGTGGGTGGAGGAAAGCAAGCCATGTCATGAGACCAGCTCCAGGAGGAAAGGGTGGGCAGGATGGAATACACCTCTTGGAGGTGAAGAAAAGGGAGAGAAAGCCCATGTGTGGATCTGCATTTGTTTTCTCCTTTAGACTCTAGGAACAGTCATTCTTGGTGCACCATTTTGACTCTGCCTACCACACAATAATTCCTTCAGCAGATTATGTGTCCTTGACATAACCTTGATATTGGCACTGTGCTGGAGAATTGGAGGGGGTTAGGTAGGAGGGAAAATATGTTTCTTCCCGAGGACCCTCTTCTGTGGCCAGTTGGCCAAGATCTGAGAATTCTGAGCAAGCTTTTCCTCTTCCCCGTCCCGACTTCTCTCTGGAGCTGGGGGGACCGTGTATTATAATACAGGTATGTGAAATTGGGCTTCAGTGGGTTTCCCTCCAGGTCCTGAAAAAAAAGAGGAGCACCTGCATTTGTGAATAAGGTGAGAAGGGACAGGCAGGGCAGGGCCCCTCTTGACTGCACTATGTCCCAGTGTCACCTTCTCCCTTTTTCCTTCTCTGTTTCCATTCCTCCTTCTCTTCCCTACCACCAGGGCCTACTGGGTGTGGCCCTTATTGTAATTGGGGCCTATGGGTCCCCCTCAATAGAGTGGAGGCTGGACAGGCCATCCTTGACACTAGACCTGCTTAGATAGCTTTTTTGAAAGGTTCTGGTGGGCACATGTCTGATGGCACCTGGGGCATCTCTAAGCCAAGAAAAGTTAAGTCCCAGGTTCCAGGCTAGCATCCCGGGAATGCGTATGTCCTGCTCCACTGTGCCTCTACCCTGCCTTCGCCCTAAACTAAGGAGTGCTCTTAGCCCCGCCAGAACTGGAACAGCAGATGCTTCAGGTGCATTGCCTCTTTATACCACCAGGTGGCAGCAGTGGAAGTTATATGTTGTCATATTTTATCCCTTCTCTTGGGCACTGTGGATTTGACCTCCAAAGAGACCCTGAGTTTCTCTGGTGGCTCTGGAGCAGCAGAGTTGAGGAAAGATGAATCTACACACTCTGAGGTACAGGTACACTTTGGGAGTGAGGGTCCTGTGGCCCTGGCTCCTTTCTGTAGACAACCCTGGGACTATTGCAAGAGGAACTAGACGAGAGGTACTGGAGTGGGCTCTCAGGTGCCTGGCTGCCCCAAACACCACACTGACCAGGTCCACGATGAACCAGAGAGGATCCTTCCTGGAGCCCAAGGAGTCTGGGAGAGTAGAGGGAGAAAGAAGGGGGGTTAGGCAGGGAGGGGAGTAGAGGTGGATGAGGCTTTTCTACAAGCTCCTATTGATCCCCACCCAGGGCTCAGCATGAGGGTGGTATTAAAGACTCTGGCACTTCTCCCTCATGAGCTGCAGCTGAACTGGGTCCTGAAGCCACACCCCACACATAAACTCACCACCTCTCATCCCCAGGGACACCAATGTCCTGAGGGTGTTTAAGGATTCTCCCAGCATCTAGTCACCACCTCTTTATTTCATCCCCCTCCCCAAGCCCTGCATCAATCAGACTGCTCCAGCCTCCTTGTCATCCATAACAGCTCCAGACACCTCTCGTTTGTCTCCATCATGTTGGAGGCGGAGGTGCCCTGACTTGATGCCAACATCCATGTGCATCCTCTCTGGGCTCCAACCATGGGCCTAGCCCAAGCAGAGTTTAGAGAACCCGCTTTCTGAGTATACTGGGCCATTAGGGTCCTGACCATCTAGATCCCTTTGACAGCTTGGATCCAAAGCCATGAGCCATTGTAGAGTCCCTCAGAGATGGGTAGTCCATTGCCCTTTCAACAGTCATCCAGTTACAGTTCCATGAGCAGGGTCTGCTGGTGCTGACCTGAATGGCTCTATAGACCTAGGGACTCATGGACAGGTAAGTAAAGTAGTTGGGGCCAAACCTCCCAGGGAAGGGCTTGATGAGGTGCCTTCTCCTTGGGGCTCCCCAATATCTGGGGGAGACAGATGATAAACAGATGAACCAATAAACAAGGTGTTTTCAGGCTCTGATGGAAACAAATCAGGCTGTAGGCATATAAAAATAAAGGAGGACAGTCTCCAAGATGGGAGACCAAGGAGGAGAGGGCACTTTCAGCACCAGGCAGAGACCTGAGTGTCAAGTGTTGCTGGCTATGCAAGGACCTTGCACAGGAGGGTTCCAGATTAGAGGTGGGGGTCAGCAAAAGTGAAGTCTAAGTGCTTTTAGGAGAAACAGCCAAGAGGTGATGTGGCAGGAGGAGGTATGAGTGAGGAAGGACCAGGGCAAGAGGAAGGGCCTGGCCTCACCAGTGGAGAAGAGTTTATGAGGATGGTGTTAAAAACTCTGGCACTCCTCCCCCATGAGCTGCTGAGCTGGGTCCTGAAGCCACACCCCACACATAAACCCACCACCTCTCATCCCCAGGGACACCAATGTCCTGAGGGTGTTTATGGATTCTCCCAGCAGGGTCCAAGAAGGACAGCAGGGGCAGGCCAGGGAATGGATGAGTGAGTGAATGAACAAACAGGGCTTGGGACCAGGCCCTTCTGACTGCCTTGCTGTTGCCCTGAGGTCTTCATGAGGAGGATCTTGGCCCACTTGATGAATACACCTGGAGAAACCCACGGCTTCCTGCTCCAGCAGGAATTTAGCCCACTGGACAGTTGAGGGCCATCAGGGACTCAGCTTCCACATCTGCAATGGTGGCAGGGCCAGCCTGTCCCCTCCCCATGCCATCGGCCCCTGAGGAGAATGGGAGAATGGCCTGGGCACGCTGTGGACAGTAGGTCCCTGTGCCCAGACAGATCTCCTGCAGGAGGCCTCCTTGGCTTCCTGGGCCATCCCTGAGTCATCCATCAGGCTTAAGGCTGTCTTACCCAGCACTGACCCCCACCTGGGACAGGGACCATTTATCTCCATCAGCTCTTCCCAGCAGCCAGGCTCTCAGCCAACAGGTCCTATCTCCATCCCACGGAGCTTTTGCTAGGCAGCCCTTCCCTGACTCTGTCTTGTCAGCTGAATTCCTCTTAGAGAGGAGGCCACATCAGGTAGGTCCCTGCAGAAATCTGAAGGTGGCTAGAGGAAGGGTTTCTTATTACCAAGCCCCCAAGAGCTCCAGCTTTTAACACCTCTAGCATTCATTCACCTAGACACCTGGGAGTGCCCATCATTTACCCACCATATGTATTGGTATTGGACAGAGCATGGTGTACAAGCTAGGATCCCACCCCCAATCCCACAGAATTGTGTTCCCCTGGGCAAGAGAAGCGTGGTTCCCCAGGCTCAGCCCTCCTCAGGGAGTCTCAGGTTTGAACTTCTCAAGTCCGAGGCCCAGGGTCCATGAGCCTCCAAGAGGAACCACTATCCTACCTTGGAAGGTAAGAATGGGGGTGTCCTCAAAATTTGGCCCTGAGAATGACGGCATGCCTTGTAGGGCTCTCCCCTCATCTGTCACCAGGCCCCACCCCAGTTGGTATGGACCTGTCTTTACCTGTCCCAGGTGTGAGTCACAAGTATCAAGCAAAGTGGGGGAATCTGAGCAACTGTGTGGCCATGAGCAATGGGAGGACACAGCTGCATAGGACATACATGTGCAAGGGTAGCCAAGGCCCACCAGAGTGGGACAGAAATGTTGCCTCAATTGGCTGACAGCCCTGGCCATTCCTTACAGCATGTGAGCTTGAAGGCTCATGGGAGTATGACTTGTCCTCTTTGATTGGAGGACAACCCTGCACTTGGGATCTTCCAGGCAGCTTACACAGTCTCTCAGGAGGCAGAGATAAGGTGGGGGCTAGAGGGCCTTTTTTTTATTACTCCCCAAGGACAGAGGGGTCCCCTGAAGTAGGAGCTTTCTCTTTTTTCCTTCTTCCTGGGTTTTCACTCACAGGACCAGGACAGGCCCTGGGAGCCCTCGGAGCCCCTAATCCCTGCGCTCCCATCAGCCATAGCGTCTTTCTCCCCAACCTTATCAGTCTCCTGCAGCTATTGTTGACTCCCTTGAGGCCCAGGCTCCCCCTCCCTCCAGCCTCCCTGTGGGTCAGGTTGGTGTGTCTTCTCCCTCTTCCCTCTCCCCCTCCTCTTTTCACCTTCCTCCTCCTCCCCTCCCTTTTCCCTCCTTTCTTCCTCCCCCTCCTTCCCCTTTTCCCTTTTTTCCCTCCTCCCTTTTCTCCTTTTTACTTCTTTCCTCCTCCCTACCCCAACCTCTCCTCTAGGGAGAAAGCAGTTGGGAAGCTATGAACAGCAGCCACTTCTCTCACTAGTCCAAGGTCAGCCTTAGAGCTTGCTGGACAAAGACCCCTAGGCCACTTCCTTACAAACCCCAATTTAATCATAGTCAAGCCAGGGAGGAACAGCTAATGACACTGGACAAAGAGAGGACCCTGGGGCTGTTTTATTGTGGAGATAAGAGGCTGAGAGAGGGGCACATTTACAGATACCAATGTGAGCTGGCCTGGAAGGGCCTGCAACCCACCCCAGCAACTTGGTTGTGCCCCAACAATCTGGAGTGTAATCTTCATGAAATCTCCCACAGGAAGCTTTGTCCTGCAGTTCCAGAAAGAACACTGAGGGGAGAAAAAGCACCATCTTTTCCTCACCAATTGCAAGGGTCATGGCTGGCAACCCTATAACAAAAGGCGGATTAAAAAGTGGAAAGCACACTCAATTTATTTAGCCAAACTTTTACATTTTGGAGCTTTTTGGAAATGAAGACCCAAATACAACAGAGACTTAGCAGAGGCTTTTACTAAAAGCACTGACTTCACATGGGCTGCAAATGCCTGATGTACAGATACCTAAAACAGAATAAAAGCTTGGTATCTTTTGCCTTATTTTGTATCTGTCTCCATTATTCCCTTAAACTTTAGGTCAGATTTCTGCTCGAGTCTGCACACAGATGTGTTAATCACTGGGTCTGTCTAAAAACTGGCAATGTAGGGTTGATTAGCCCTAAATTTGCCTAACCTCCCTTGTCCCTCATCAAGACTTAAGGCACCAAATAAGAGTAGTTAAGGTATTTTCAAGATTTGCAGAAATACCATAATCATCAGATTGTCAATTGCCATCTTTTACAACATCCTATTCCAGACCCTAGAGCCATACCTAGAGGTCTCCAGACATTGACCTTTCTGTTCCAGGAACAGAAAGCTTCACAGGCAAATCACTTCATAATGAGACTGACCCTCTAAGTGGGAACAATTACCCCATCATAGAAACTGAGGCTGCCCCCAAGAAAGAGCAATCATCTCCTGATGGAAACTGGATTGCGCCTTCAAGAGACAGCCACTTCCCAGGACCTCCAGAACCAGATCTGTGATAATGATCAACCTGAGCACAGTTAGACCAAGACTGTTTAATTATGCATACATCTTGACCCCTGCCCCAATTCTTCCCCTATTTAAACCCAAAGCTCATGTCAGTACCTGTGAGACAGGGATCGGGACACTAATTCCCTTGTCATACCATTTGGCTATATTGAATATTAAATTCCTTTCCTACTTTGTCATTACTTGTTGTTTGGGACCAGTGGCCAGACCTGGTTTGTTGGGACTCCCTAAAGTCAGGCCCTGTTGGGACTCCCTAAAGTCAGGCCCTGTTGGGGGCCTGAGGATTTTCATGCTAAATCCGATGAAAGAAGCCCACAGTTGTGGAGGAGCATGATCAGAGCAGGAATTTTTACAGGAGAAGAAAAGAAGAAAGGAGGGCCCAGAAGGTCAGAGAGTAGCTTCCCAGTTACTCCATTTTGAGGTAGCTTTCTCTGAGCCCCCAAAACAGCATGTATTGAATACCACACATCGCGTACCATGTAGCATACCATGCATGCAGTGTTTGGGGCACCATGCATCTTTCTTCCTTGGATTCAGGTTTCAATCTCCCCATCTATATGGAGGTGAGGGCTATCAGTCCTGCCCAGTTGGTGACCTGACCCAGAGTCAATTCCTGCCTCCGCTATTTCCTACCTGTGAGCTCCCCACCCTCAGCAAGTCATTTAAACTTACTAAAAGTCTTACTACTTTTCTCATCTGTTAAATAGAATCATGGGCCATGACTCTGCTACAGGGCATGTGATGGCCTCAGCATAGAGACATTGCCCATAGGAGGCAGGACCAGAGAGTAGCACAGCCAAATGCAGCAAGATGAACTTAGGTTAGTTGTAAACAAGACAATGATCCCTAACCACCCCCAAAGAGATGAACTCAGATTCTCCCTTGACCTTCCAAACACAACCAAGTAACACTGGAGAGGGCCCACAGGGCCCGTGTGATGATCAGGCCTTTCATGAAAGCTTATCTCTCATGTTCCAGGGGAGGGGAAATGCAGGAAGGAGAGAAGGACAGGATAATTGGATGGACTGTGATGAGGGCCAAGTGTAAGAGGGTGCTCCAGTACAGTTGGTGCTTGGGGTGGGCTCATCTTCTTCTGGGATGTGTCCTCCTTTGCCCCTCCTCCCCTAGTGCCTGCTGTTGGCTCAGGGTGGGTCAGGGTCCAAGTGCCACCAGCATAGGAGTGACCAAGAAGAGGAGATGGTGTTTGCAAGGTAGGCCTGGACTGTCCAGCACAACCCTGTCAGGCTACAGAGGGGAGCTCAGAGTGTCTTCCCCAGGGGCTCCCCCAGAGCAGCCATAGACACTCAGGCAGACCAACAGACAGAGAAGGAGAGCCTCTGCTCCTAATGGCCAGGCTGCAGCTGCACAGCTCCTGCCCCTCCAGCCCCTGAAGCTGCCTCAGTCACTGTGTGTTGAGGGACACCTCAAGGAGTGAGGCCAGGGTGCTCTGGTGAGACTTGACCATGGAGGCCTTGAATGTCAAGCTCAGGACTGAGATGGTAATAACAGCTGTGACTGCAGCTGGAAGAACATCCACCAGTGTGGGAAGTATGTGTAGGAGATAGGCTGTGTGTGGGCATGTGTGCATGCATGCATGTGAATGCACAGCTGGCTATGTGGGATGTAGGGTGTGATTATGCAAGTATTTTATACACGTGGAAGCACAAGGTATGTGTGAGTGTGTGTGTGTGTGTGTGTGTGTGTAAGGGAATGCATGTGTGGGTGTGTGCATACTCCTCACCTGCCTCCCTGGCCTCTAAGAAGCCCTGTTGCACATGGAGGTGAGCAGGCAGAGACCCACCTAACCATGGAGACCACCCCAGCTGTCCTCCTGTCCACCACCTCACCCACCTCAGTCAACAGGCCGTGTAACCAATGCACACGTCGTGTAATTAACTTCTTGGAGGAAAGGACCATATTGAGGGGCCAGGCCTGCAGGAAGCTGAGGTTAAGCAGGGCATAGGGAGCTGGCAGGGAAGGAGGGAGAGACTGGCTGCTAGAGAGTGCTATGGAATATGCTCAGGGAAGAGAAGAAAGGGACTATGACCAAGGCCACTGATGATGGCCAGGACGGGACTGGTCGACAGCAGAGAGAATGGGGAGGATGTAGCTAAAAGGAAGATGAGCTTGTGTGCTCTCTGCCTGCTGGGGCTTCTCCTGGTGGGGCAGGATGCCAACATTACCCAGCTTTCAGAACATCTCACAAACCACTCCATTGCCTCTGTTAGCCATGAGCACATGCTGCTCTGACCCTATTCTGCAAGAGATGCCTTGGCTGAACCCCGTCAGGCACAGGAGGACTGGCCCCATGTGTGAAGGTCCCCATCACTGAAAAGTCATCTACTCATTCAACCATCGTGCACTGAACACCATCTAAGCACCATGCTCAGATTCAGCCCTGGCAGACACATTGTGCCAAAGAATCCACACACTGCAACCTTTGAGAGACCCAGTCTTCTACAGCAGAGGGAGTCTGAACAGGGGGAGGGGACCACAGAACGCTTCCTACAGTTGGTGGTCCCTGAGCTAAAGCTTATAGAATAAGAGCAATTGACTAGAGTTCATAGCGGGAGGGAACACTGTCAGGCCATGAGATTGGCAGGGTCACGGGCAGGGGACTAATGAGAATACCCTGCGGAAATGGCACCTTACCTGTTGGGATAAGAAAGGCCAAGGTTAAGGCATGTGGTTGGGTTTGGAGCGGTCAGCATGGTAGGGGTGGCCTTTGACACTGTAGAGCTTGGACTGGTCCTGAGGGCAAAAGGGAGCCATAGATGGTTTTGTTCAGGAGACAGCTGGGGAGAGTGCTGGAAAGGATGGACTATTTTGTCCACAGCATTGGATCCTGCTCTCTGTAGGAGTTGCAGGGCCATTAAGGGGAAAGATTGGGTGGGGAAGGATAGCATGTCTGGAGACAAACTCTGGGTTGCTGGGACCTAGGGCTGCTGGATTCCAAGCATTCAGGGACATCTAAGGGGGGCTGAAAGCAAAGATCAGGGGTCCAGGAGAAAAATATGCACACCAGGGCCCAGAGATGGGAGTGAAGCCACAAGCAAAGTTGGCCTGGGAAAGAAGGTATGAAACCAGTAATAAGGGAGGCTGGGGTTGTGGCTCAGTGGTAGAGCACTTGCGTAGCATGCACGAGGTACTGGGTTCAATCCTCAGCACCACATAAATGTCCACCTAAAACTTAAGAATAAACATTAAAAAAAAAAAAAAGAAAAAGAAACCAGCAATAAGGGACAAAGCCCTAGGGACAGCCATGATCCAGGGTGACTGAAGAAATGCCTTAGGGACTGAAACAGTATGGCCCAGGGGCTGGAAGGAAGCAGGCAGACGGTGTGAAGAGTGGTCACCAACCAGTCACATACTGATGAAGAGCATCAGCATCAGCAGGGGCTACCAGGACCTCGGGGAAGGTGCGGCCGGGTGGCATACAAAAGCGTCAGGACTGAGATATCTAGTGTGGGCAGCACGGGAGAAGTTTGGGCAAGTTGAATAGACAAAGAGGTGGAAATGACACCAGGAAGGCCAGGAGAGGGAGTGGGGAGGGGAAGGTGACTTGTGGGCAGTGGGAGATGGGTGGGAGGCAGGATCAGGAGCAATGGAGCTGACATGGGAGCACAGCATAGGGCACCTTGGCATGAACAAAGGACATGTGATCTTGGCCAAGCCCTTGTCTCAGTTTCCCTATCTGTAACAAGAGAGGCTCCCTCTCACTTGTGGACATTGGGGATCTCATGGTAAAAAAAGACACCTCAATTTTTGCCTCTGGCTCACAGTCTAGAGGGAGACCAGATAGGAAGACAATTAACCCCTTTAAGGAGATACTCAAGGAGAGCGGAGTTAGAGCACTGCACTCACTCCCATTTGTCCTGGGAGAATCCTTGACCCCACCCCCCCATCATTCTGTATCACTGGTTGAGGATGAGCATATGGCCCTCCCCATGTTGCAGGTTGTCCAATTAGCTTCCTTCATCTCCAAGACCACAGTGATTTTTCTGGGACAAGCATGTGACTAACTTGATGCTAGGGCTTCTGCTGGGAGGACAGGAATAAGGTACACTGACAAGGCAAGATGTGAAAGGGCCTGATTGGGCATGGTTCATACTCAGGCAGCTACAACCAGAGAGAGACTGAGTTCTGGTAATAATGTTTGAGAACCTGTATCCAGTCATCCCTGAAGTTCATGTTAATTCTGCCAATAAATTCTACTTTGTGACTCAGGTAACATGAGTCATAGTTTCTGTCTTGTGACTCATGTCATGAGCACCACCTGGGTTTGGTCAGGTCAAGTAGAGAGGAGAACATGGGGCCAAGGCCTCTAGGCTGAGATAAGCCCTGGGCTGCTGAGGAACTGAAAGAAGCGGGGAGCAGGGAGCAGCAGTGGAAGTTGGAGACCAGGGTGCTTCTGGGAGCTGTGCAGGAGAACATGGGTCTGTGGACTGAATGGGCTGGGGCTTAACAGAGTAAGGGGGTGGGGTGGGAAGGAGAGTGCCTGGGTCACTGAAGAGTGCAAAGGACCAGCTAGCAGAGGTCCCAAAGGCAGGGAAGAGGAGAGTAGGTCCAGGAAGGAGCCGAGCACTAGCCCGAAATGAAGCAAGGGAAGGCCTGGGGGTCTCGAGAGGCAGTCCTCCTCATTTACTGTGGGATCTATGCAGTGAGGTCTTCGTTGGCCTTGGCATGAGCCATTTCTGGGGTGTGAAGAGGGCATAACCAGAACCAGGTGGAAGAATGGGATGGAAGTGTGGATCAGGCTGTAAAGAGCCCGGCTCCACAAAGAGTATTGGGGGGCTTATCCAGTACCTCCTGGACATCCAGTCCAGGGACCACAGACTGTCTGAGGAGCCCTCCTCCCCAAGCCTCCAACGGAAGAGGAGCATCAGTCAACAGGGGTTCACTGAGCTCCTCCCCCACTTCTATGCATGGCTGGGGACCAAGACACAGGACCAATCAGGAGGGACAGGAAATTATACGCAGATGCTCAGGGGAGCAGAGGCAGCTAAGGGAGGAACAGTCTCACTCCGAACAGGCAGGAAGGCTCCTCTGCCATGTGGCAAGAGCTGGTGAGGTGGGGTGCAAAGGTGCAGAGGTGAGTCAAGAGTAGGGGACCAATTAGAGAGGAGCAAAGTGCTCAGCCTGACTCAGGACCCAAGAGGTTCCAGGAGGCAGGGTAGCATCTACTGTGACTCTGACGCCTGTTTCAGACTATCCACTGAGACTTTAGTCTCCTTCTCCCTTCTGTGAAATGGGGGTGCCCTGTGGCCCTGGGAGAGGGCTAGGGGACTTGAGCCATGCCCCAAATCAACACTCTCCCAGCCCCTCCCCACCCCACCGGGTGGCTAAAAATAAAAGCAACGATAATTTCCCTAAATGAAACCTCCACTTAAACACTTAAAAAGCAATAAAAACTCAATTTTCTTTCTCTCAATTATTTTACTTATTCCATTTTCCAAAAGGTTCACCCTGTTATGAAGATGTATTTTTCCCCATCAGCGGCAGCGTTCTCCGCCATTACTCAAACTGACTCAGCCTCCCTCTGCCAGGAGGGTCGTCTGGTCTCCGCGGCAACCGGGTGCCATATGACTGTATGACTGTGACTTCACCACCACTGCTAGTGATGGTGGGGACACTCTGAGTGGGGGCATGTCTTCTCGCTCTGGCCTTTGCCTGGATAGCCCATCTTACCAGCTCTGCTTCCCAGGGCCATCCCTGGGCCTCCCTGCCTCCAAACCTCTCCCAATAGCCTCTGCCCTCTGTCTCTTGGTCCCTCCATTTGGGCCACTCTGAGATGCATGGAGGGAGATAAAGTCCCATCACCCTCAGATGAGCAGGAGGGCTGGTTCAGGAGAGTAGGCCCAGTGTTTCAATCATGCAGGCCTGACACTGTAAAAATTAGGTTTCCCAATATCATTAGTGCTTTGTGATTGGATCCATTTGTATTACGCCAGCCCTGTTGCCTCATCTCTGCTAATTATTTTTATTCACTCCTTCCATTTTTAAACTGCTGTCTTACTGGCTTTTAATTTTTAATTATTGCTACCTCCCCTTCCTTCCTAATTGGTCCAGGCCCCTCCTGAGTGAGGCTCCCTGTGCCTGGTGACTGTGACTGTTTCCTCCTGAGTGGCTGAGACTTGCCCATCACTTGCCTTCAGTCTGTACTGGTTGGTCATAGCCTTGTTCCAGAGGAAGACCACATGCCTGACCCCCAGAGTCGTGAAGGCAATGCTCCAAACACACACTGAACATCCTGGGCACCTGCGGAACACAGGATATGGGGTGCAGTGGACCTTGGGAAGTATGAATGACCAGATCCACCCAAGAACTGTCTTTGTTCTGTTGTGAAAGAATTCCTGGGATCCACAGGAACATGGTGCTGGTGACACAGTTACCTCCCAACCACCTGCCACCCTGGCTTTCCTCATGACTTTGGGCCTCTGAGATTTACTATAATAGGACACCACTGTCTTCCCCCATGGCTCCAGAGAAGGAGTCACTTTTGGCCTCACCTCTGAGCCTCTGCTCACACTGGTACCCCTGCCTGGTGTACCCTTTCACTTCTTGTCTCTACTGAATCTTGCTCAGTGCTCTCTGTTCAAATCGGTCTGTCCATTTATATATCCATCTGTTCATCCCTCTGTCTGTCCATGACTGTCTATTCAACTGCCTATTTATCAGTCTGTGTATCTCCTGGTCTGATTTTTTTCCCCTCCCTCTGCCTAAGCCCCTCTGTATATTTGTCCTAACCCCAGTCTTTCCTCTGGTGTCTGCCTTGGGGGCCTCTCGTTTTCCTTCCTCCATGAGGAATAACTCTGAGGAGGATCCTCCTGTATTTTACTTGGACACAAGCAATATGCCAGAACCAAGGTCCCAGGAAGTTTCAAAATTGAACCAGACCACCATTTCTCCCAGCCCATACCACATGCATTCCTGACTGCAGGCCTTCACACTCAGCAACCATCCCTGTCTGTGCATCAGGAGGAGGGGAGAGCAGGGTTAGGATGGAAAGGAACTTCTTTTAATGAGCAGCTACCTTGTGCCAGGCACAATGCTGGACAAGGCTACATTTAATCCCTGATGCCACCCTGTTCTGGAGGAGCTGCTATAATTCTGTTTGCAGACAGCAGCCTGAGGCTCAAGATCTTATCCCTGGGAATCCTAGGCTTCTCCCAGAAGCCTACCAGAACTCCTCTTCTGCAAATGAGGATGGGTTGCCTACGCAGTCTGAGAATTTTCTCCACCTCAACCCCTTCTGAGAAAAAAGCTGTAAGAGGCCTGTGACTAGAGTCTGTGGAGCAGGGACATCACCATTCTTGTTCTCCCTCCTCTTTGCTGGCCCTAGCACAGGACTGCCTGGTTTGGAACAGGTGATCTGACGGGCATGATGACTGAATGAACGAAGGAGAAAAGGAATAGCTATCCCAACCCCACTTGGCCTCTATTGAATGCAACCCCAGGTGCTAATGGGCTCTTCATCCACAAGCACCTGGACTTCAAAGGCGGACCTGGCGGAGGTGAGCCATCACTAATGGCATCTCAGGCAGAGAAGAGGTGGGAGACCACTCGAATAGTTTGCCTTCTTGGTGTTCCTGCGACTGGCTCTCGCTGTAACCCCCACGCGACTCAGTCCCCTAGTCTCACCACCCTCTCTACCTGAGGACGTGTGCCCCACTCTTCCGGGATCCCAGACATTGGCACCCGCGCCGGGCCGCGGGAGCTGCAGCGGCAGAGGGCAGGGCC
>NW_026000240.1:34521041-34546930 GCF_001458135.2 Marmota marmota marmota
GCCCCCCGCCACCGCCCGCGCCCCGAACGCGAGAAAAGCAAACAAAGACGTATTGGTTTCTGCTCTATTAGAGGCGCAGGAGGGGGGAAATCAATGTTTAGTAAATGGGAAAAGAGAAAATCGTTCAGGAAAGACAGTCTATTTCCAAGCCGGAGAGGGGTTCGTAAACAGCACAGGCCATTGCGGAGGAAGCACGGCGGGCTATAAAACTCCCCGAGCGGAGGAATGTTCACTTAGTGAGCCCGCCGGGCCTGGTGACACCGACTTCGGGACTCCTCCCCCAGGCTAGGCTGGGGGGGAAGGTCCTGGTGTATCCCTTTAAAGCCACACCCCGGCACCTCGGCACCTCGCATTGCCTACACTGCACCCCCTTGATCCCTTCAATGACTCATCATTGCTCAAGTTGCATCTGAGTCCCCTGCTGAGGAGCCTGCACAGTAGGGCAGGGACAGTTCCTCTGGCTTCCCTCACCAAGTCTCCCACCTCATGGTTCTAGCCACTCTACTTGAATTTGTCCCCAGGAGGGTCGGGACTGGCTTCCTGGAGGAAGCTGTGTTTGAGCTGGGCCTGAATCCTGTGGAGTTCTCCAGGCTAACAAGGGAAGGAATGGTGATCTAGGGTGAGGGCGCAGCCTAGGCAAAGGTCCTCAGAGGGACTTGGGAAGTGGACACAGGCTCTAACGAGTGGAAGAAATTTTATCAGAGATGGGTGGCTTAACTGTAGCAGGGAGTTGGAAGTAAAATAGAATTGAAGTTGGGGTTGTCATCCAGATTGTTGGAGGTACCTCAGCCCAACCCCTGGCCAGGCTGCAATAGCCTCAAAGGGCCTGGAAAAATATGCGACAGCAGATAAGGACTTTATGAACTTTTGGGAGGCTACAGATTTGCAGGCAGAACCCAGAGTGGGTTTTTGTTAGAGCCTCAGGATAGATTGTTGACCTCTTAATGCTAACCTGGAATGCTGACCTCCATTTCTACTGGCCCCTGTGGCTGGTAGTTCTTTTGTTCCAGAGAGCAGGACCCTGCAGCAAGCATATGGGACCCACAGAGCCTTAGTCCTCTCCATTCATCAAGACCCAACAGTCTGTGCTGAGAAGTATTGAATTTTAGCTTAAGATGGATCGTACGACTGGAGTCTCCTTTACAAATGAATTATATTCTGTTTACCATTTGTGTGTGCGTATGTGTGAGCATGTGTGTGTGTGCCAGATGAGAGTTTGGGTTTGTGGCCTGTTCCTGTGAGGGGCATTCTCTCATGGTTAGAAATGCACATATAGGAGTTTGTAATCAGGAAGCAGCAGCTAGGGTGCAGGCAGTTCCTGCAAGAAGTTTGATAGAGAAGAAAAGATCCTGTGGGTAGAGAATTGGGAAAAAGCGTGTATAAAAGGGCAGTAGTTTTATTATTATTGTTGCTGTTATTGTTACTATTATATTGGTACAGGATCCTTCTCCCTGAAGTAAATTCCTTCCAGGCAAGCCTTTCAGGTTCACAGTAGAATGTGAGGCCAGGTCTGTTATTATCTCATTTGCTGAGGAAATGGAGACTCAGAGAGGTAAGGTGACCTGTTTGGGATCACACAACAGGAGCTTGGAGCTGGGACTTCAGAGCGTGGTTGGGGCCTGAAGTGATTCTCCTATGGAGAAATGAAAAGACAACGGTGGGGGGGAGGTGCCAGTGGAAGGGAGGGAATTGAAGGACATGGGGGTGCTAGGCTTCCCAAGGCAGAATGCTGAGATCTTGGTTGCCCTGGATGAGAAAAGAGGCTGGAGAAAGAATGTGCCCAGGTAAATGGTCCAGCTGAGAGGTTTGCCTTCAAAGCAGACTCTCTCTCTAGGACTTTGCAACCCACTTCCCACCTAAGACAGCTGCTTGAATTCTATCCCTTGGGCCTCTGCTTTCCCATTTGTACAAGAGGGCATCTGGACTGGGTTATGGGAGTGGAGAACTTCTGGGTTTCTCTTTGCTTTTAACTTCTGATACTCTGTGCTAAGCATATGTATAGGTTTGTGGGTACATGATGTGTGTGTGTGTGTGTGTGTGTGTGACCAGAAGGGAGAAAAATGTAGGGAGCTAAACCGATGAGGTGGGGAGTACATGTTCACACTAGATTGGGGTGGGAGTCCCAAGGGCCTGCTAGGTAAATCAGCTCAGGGTGAGGGATGAGTTTGGGCATGAGCTGCCAATTTGGGTGGCCCAGACCTATGCCTGGAATCCAGGGATGAAAGTGTATAATAGGGTGCAAGTGCAAGAAGAGTGGGCAGAGGAGGCCCATAGACTCCAAGACTTGAATTTCTATCCTCCATATCCAATTCCTATCTTTGTACCACTCTGGCCCCAGTGCTCAGGGCCAGCACAAAAGAAAACCATTTGCTTCAGCTAAAGCAAACAGCAGATGGAGGTAGTGATAAGGGAGCTTCAAGGTGAAATCTGACAGCATGGCCCCTGGCCTGGGCAGAGGAGGGATTCAGAGAGGAAATGGTTATAAGAAGGGAGCGTGGGCTGGGGTTATGGCTCAGTAGTAGAGCACTCACCTAGCGCGGGCAAGGCCCTGGGTTCAATCCTCAGCACCACATTAAAAAAAAAAAAAAGAAAGAAAAAGAAAAAAAAAACACAGAGGTATTGTGTCCAACTACAATTTTAAAAAAAGAAAAAGAAAGAATAAGGGACCTCAACAAGGCCCTGGGAAAAAGGAGCCCGAGTAAAGAGGGTGGGGAGTCACTCTGGGGGGGGGTCAAGCCTCAAGGAGGTAAGTGTAGTTCACAGACAGCAGAGATGTATGGACATGTCAGAAAGTATGGAGGCACTAGGGAGAGTGCTTTCAGGCCTGGTCGCTGTAGAGTTCTTGAGAAATTACCTATCCCAAGCACCTCCTTAGTCCTGGAGCTATCTTCGAGCATGGGCATCCAGGGCAGCTAAGCATGGACTACAAGGTCAGGAAAACCCAGTGTTAAGAGGAGACCAGGGGGCTGGGGATGTGGCTCAAGCGGTAGCGCACTCGCTTGGCATGCGTGCGGCCCGGGTTCGATCCTCAGCACCACATACAAACAAAGATGTTGTGTCCACCAAAAACTAAAAAAAAAAATAAATATTAAAAAAAAAAAAAAAGAGGAGACCAGGGCTAGGCTTTGGCCTAGAATGCCTGTGGAGAATCACACATGGCCAACCACAGGGCTACTGAGCAGGCAGATGGATAGAGGTTTCCTGATACCAGAGGCTGATCTCTTCTCATTCATGGAGACAGATATTTTTTTAGCCCACAAGCCTGGTTCCATGTGGGAAGCTTCACCAGAGGAGGTGTTTCCAGGAGGGGCTCAGGCCACAGCATACCTGGGCTCACTTTCTGATGGGGAGCGGGTGCAGAGTGAAGGCCATGTCAGGGTCCATTCTTCTCACTGTTCCATCCTGCCATAGTGTGAGATCAAGCAAGACTGGAAATTGAATATGGGAGGTGGGTGCAGCTAGATGAGTGGGACCAGGTCACCTATGGACTAGGGACCAGGTTTCCAGGGTTGGAGGGAGATGTTAAGGCAATTACTCATAGGCCTGGTGATGAGATGTCTTTTATTTCCAAGGACCCTCTCCTCCTCTGGCAGAAATCAGCTTCAGCTCTGTCTGACTTCCCAGACCTTGCTGTGCCCAGTTCATCTGACCCTCACAATAAGCACCCTGAAGATTCTCCTGTTGTAACCCTCTTCAAAACAGAAAAGGAGCCTGGCAGGATTGGCCCAGAGCCTCCTTCCTCTCCATGGCTGTGGTGGGTAAATAAATGATTTCCTGGAAGCAAGATGTTCTTTTAGTACATTTCGCTCATTGAAGAAACAAATGAGTTCCCTAACCAGAGGTCCTGTAGCCTCTAGAAAAACAGCTGCAGCCTCAGTTGCCCTGGTTCTTCCAAGGGGCCCCCTGGGAGTCCAGGCTGCATGTAGTGGTAAGGGAGTGTTTTCTACCACTCTGGGCTTTATCAGCCAATTCATTCAGGGATTTTTATCTGTCCCCCTGTATCTGACACCCCCATGCTTCTCTCTGCCCCCACTCAGCCCCACAGGTACAGGGGCACATGGTTGCTGAATATCTGGCCTTGACCTCAAGGTGCTGTAGGTCTGGGGTCATTTTCAAATGTTGATGGGAATGCTTTCCAGGAAAATGTCATTACAGATCTGGTCTATCTGCCTAGCAGGAGGACCTTTTTCTATCAGTCTGGTTTTTGTGCCCATCCTTTGTGCCCTGGCTGATATAGCCTGGGAAAATCTCCCTCCCCATTTTTTAGTGGGAGAGGAGATGAGGAGGGTGAAGAAAAGCCAGAAAAAGAGCAGTTGTGGAGGGTGGTTAGCAATATGGCCTTTAATGTGGGCCTCACTCTGGGCCCCAGGCCTAGAAAGAGTAGGACAGGTCCTGACTCTCCCTGGCAATGGGGTTGGGAGTCAGGATGGGCCTCTCACCTGGGAGATGGCTCTCAGCACCCTGGAGAGCTCCTACAACCCTGCCAGGCCCCACGGGAGTCCGGCTGCACCATTCTATCTGTGTCAATACCTGGGTTCTGGTCTAATGTATATGCTGTCCTTCCAATAGGTGGAACCCTATCTAGCTTGTGTTTTCCCACATTGTCGGGGACAGGCCAAGATCTCTTGACCAGCATGTTTGTTGACCAACTGAATGATAGTTTCTCTAGGATGCCTCTACCATGCCCCAGGCTGCTCTTGGGTCCTAAGAGACTATCTTCCCATACTCTATTTCCTCTCAAAGTTTTAATTTAACCAAGTCATCCTTTTTTCCTCCCTGAAGAATCAATATTTTCTCTGTCTTTTGACACTTATTTTATTTTATTTTTACATGCGGCCTCCCAAAGGCTGTAATTTACAGCTAATACCATGCAATCAGAGACAATGGCTGGGCGCCTGTGAGCGGGAGCAGGCAGGCTCCCTGCCAGGTGCCCCCACTCCCCCTCTCAGGGGTGCCCATGGCTGTGAGGCCTCTGGGTGCAAGATTCACAGGCAGGCAGGGGGAGACATAAGCCAAGACCTCAGCTCTTATTGAAGACACAAAGAATGAAGCAGCCCAGGGGTGTGGCAGTTTCTTTGGGGGACTGACCTGAGTGGAGGGACAGATGAGGTGCTCATGGGTTTCTGCTGGGCTGGTCTCAACTGCAAAGAGCTCCCCCCCATAGCAAAGTACCAGGGTGATGCCTCTGGCAGGCACCTCCTTACTCTCTCGCTGTGCCCGCGTGGCTCCCGCGCTGTAATCTACAGTGCTGTTACTCTGTGTCAGTGATTTAAATCCTCTGATGGAGCTTGTGACAGCTTAAATGGCTGCCATCCTTTCCCCATATCCACCAGGCCCTGACGAGGCCCCACGGGGGAAGGAGGGTTTGCTAAGGGTGGGGTTCAGACAGTATTTTCCAAGCTTGAGGGTGGCCAGCCTGCTATTCCGTGCCCCTCTGGAGGGGAGGGAGCTGAGCGTGCCCTCTCCTTTCCCTCACCAGTGATCAAGGAGGGAAGATAAAACCCTCCATAAATTCCTGGGAAATAGAGTGTCTGGAACATGCTCAATTCCACCTGCCCGCAGGTGAGAGGCACAGGGAGGGGGCAGGGAGCCAGCGCCCAGTGGTCCATCTCTGCAGCTGTGATCTGTGACAGAGGGCAACAGGACAGGCTTGGAACTCAGCTTTGCTTAGATCCAGACACAGCCTCACCAGTCACCCCTAATTATGCTGGTGCTCAGCCATAGCTTTCCCATGTTCGTTACCTGGAATCTTCCCTTCCATTCAGATATTTGATCCCCAGCTCCGTTCAGCTAATGGAGCAGGGAGACCTTGTACATATGGGGATTCTAAGGTACATAAAGGCAGGGCTGGCTAAGGTCACCGAGGGATGGACATCTTGAGAGGGGGGCTGGCTTCCTTTCCAGGCTCCCTTCCTGGCAACAGTCCAGGGGGCAGTCTTGGGGACAGAATCTCTCAGCACTGGATTAAAAGAGCACAGTATTGTCTCATCTTCTAGCTCTGAGGTCCCAGACCTTCTCAATACATCCTCAGAAAGAATGGCCTGCGGAATCCATCAAGGTCCAAGGCTGGTCAGGGTGGGTCTCATACGGATATCAGATCTCAGCTCTGCTGGATGATGTCTGGGAAGAGACTCAGACTTTCTGGGGCCGAGGCCTAACAGGGGCAGATGAGCCCTGGTCAGGTACCATGTGATGGGAGGAAGCAGCTCAGTGGCTGTGCAGACACCCTGAGGCTCCCCAACCTGGATTCAGGGGACATCATTAAGGCCAAGGCCTGAAGGAAGGGTGAGTGGAATTCTCCAGAATGAAGACCCTTGGGAGGGGGTAGGTATTCTTGTGAGAAGGAACTACATAAGTGAAGCATTCCCTGAGGGAGGAGGCAGACTTTGCCCTTATTGGGGGATGGAGGAACATGGCAGAGTTCCAGTCTTAGAAGAACAGACACAGATCTTGTGACCTACCTTGTCCCAAGTGAGGAGACAGGCAGAAGCATCCCCTTCCTCCATGAGTGGAAACTGAGGCTCAGTGAAGTTAACTGACCCACTCAAGGTCAACAGCTTGCAAGAGGCTGAGCTGTGACTTACGCTCAGGTCCCATTGCCACCTCTCAGCTCTGACCTCAGGGTAAGCTGGGCTTGTAGCTTGCCAGCCTCCTAAACCCCTGCAAATCCCTCCTGGGAGTAGGAAGTGTCAGAGGAGTAATTAAATGATTGAGTGAGCATGGCCAGCAACTGGAACGAGGCACCCGGCCACACCAGGTGTCCTTCCAAATAACCACATGTCCCTAGTTGGGGGCTCCAAGGGCCTGGGCTGGTAGGAGGGGCCTGTCTGCCTGCCAGGGTGGGAGTCAGGCCGACTAAGCTCTCTGTGCAGAACTGTGGAACATGAGCTTGGGGCTCAATAGGACAAATTGTTTCCTATGAGTGACTTGTTCTACCACTGTGCTGTCCTATGGAGCTCACATCCTAGAGGGCAGACTCAGGACAGATGGATTGGCATAGGTGGGGTAACCGGGAGGGGGACATGGGCTGACTTCTCAGGGTCCCATTTCAATTTAAACAGACCCATTGGATAGAGCCAGGCTTAGGAGCAAGACATACCTGGGGTTTCCTTCTGCTTTTAGAAACCTCCCCCTACGCACAACCCTGACTCAGCTGCTCAGTCCAGCCCCCCACTTCCCACCCCAACCGCCTTAATGACTTTTTAATAAATTGAAAAATTGTTTCAATACCAAATGCGATCCTGGGACATTGTTCGTGACTGTATTGAGCTTAAGTCAAATGCTTTGCGTCCCCAAATCCGACTGATTAATAATTACAAGGAGCAAGTCTGTCTTTACTGTAATGTGTTTAGGAAAACTGATGGATTTAATTTTTTTATCGGCCAAAGTAAGAAAATGTAATCTTTCTGAAAGTATCTAATACAACAATGCACCATAATTAGTTTCTCTGGAAACAGGCATAATGGAATAGAATAATAAATCACTTCTCCTTTCGTCCCTTCCCTCTGATGGAGAGAGACTTCCCCTCTGTGGGGCAGGGAATAGGACAGGGAACAGAACTCAGGGGGAACAACGCAGCCATGGCTGTGTAGCTTTGGCTTCTCTTAGCTTAGTCAGTAGGACATGGGCTGCCCTACTCACCAAGGGGCACAGCGCAAATTTCTCCATTCCCAGACCAGATCCCAAACATCCTACAGGACCCAGATCCCAGGTTGGTGGTCGCTCTTTCCCCCTTTACCAGCCAGACCTATACGCATTCCCTTTGATACCTCTCCTGCCTGGGCTAAGTTGACATGCCTGGGTCTTTAAAGGACAGTAGTGACATATTATTACTTTGGCTGAGTGTGTAGGGATCCTGAGATAAGGGGAGTGCAATAGGTAGGCATGAGAGGGTTATTTTGCAGCTGGGATTGCTCAGTTACTAACTTTCCTCATGTGTCCCCTTCCCCCAGTTTAGGCTGTTGGGTGAGAAGAGAAGGAGACAACAGAAGAAATGACAGAGGGATGGTCCCAGTCCAGCCCACTAAGAGACAACTCTTCTCCCAGCCAGGTGGGAACTGGTCTGCCTCCCACTTCCTTCAGGCACCCCTTAGGGAATGGATTACCATAGAGAACTCAGTCCTCCTGGGCCCTGCCCCAATTCCTGGGACAGCTCTGCCTGGCAGCCTCCTTAGACCTCCTCCTCACACTCTCCCCATTCTGAGCCAACACCTTAGGTGTGGACACTTTTCTTCAGAGATTGCCTTGCATCCTGGGTGCTCCCCCCTCAATTGCTGACCAGCCCCAGGCCTGCAATCAGTAATGACAGGATAATTGTTTGTCTTATTGATCACGATCAGCCTTCTGTGGCTCAGTGATGGATGATGTGGAAAGAGTCACACCCTCCTTGGCATAAGCACCCCTATACTAAGAGAATTAAAGATGGGCTGGCCTGGCCCTGTCTCCATTCTGCTACCTCACTTCTCCTGTCTTGGCTCTGGCCTATAGTGATGGAACAAAATGAGCACTTAATTAGGAATCTCAAAGCCTGGGGTCACCCCAGAGTCCCCAACCTCCCTCCCTTCCTCTCCTCTGTCTTTAACCTCAGATCTGCCCCCATAGCCCAATCCTAGAAGTCCAGGCATCACGGAAATCCCCCACCCCATCCCATTCAGTTTAGATGTTTGAAGAATCAGTGTGTGACTGGGCTACCCCAGAAGATACCTTATAAACACCTGCATAGAACATGAAGCCCACTGTCTAGAACTAACCAGCCAATTGGTCACTCAGTGCCACCACAACCCTCCCCTCGAAAGCTCCCTCCCTCACCTAGCCCACCCTCTTCCTTCCTGAATTCCAGAGACTCTCCCAACTCTCTGCCCCAGCTTCTCCCATTGTAACCCTCATCATACCCATGTCCAGAGCCACTTCCTGAGCCTAGCTCAGACCCTTCCCATAAGGAAGCAGAACTGGCATCCAGGTGCTATTGGCTCACCAGGCTCTTCCTGGAATCCCCTGAGCCTACCTCTCAATCTCCCTGAAGAAATGCCATCTTTTTTGGGAGCCAGGCCTGGAGCAGGAGGCCTGGTTTGTGATCCCAGGAAGACTGAGGAAGACCCATCTCAATCTTACCAGACAAAGGGGCTAGAAATATGGGTGCATGGGGCTAGGAGGTGGAGGTGGTTGAGAAGGAAAGGAATCTGGTGGCCTCTGTCAGCAATTACCAAATTTGCCTTATATCCTTGATTCCAGGCTAAAGGTAGAGTTTCACCTTCCCACCCCCTGATGGTCAGATGGGGCTGCAATGATTCTGATTCTGGCCAATGAGTGGTGAGGATATTTAACAGCAGGTATGAGACCTTTAGGGGCCCTCTCTTTCTTGTCCATGAAGCCAGCCAATTTTCTAGGTTTTAGCTGTTTGGTCTTCCCAGTCTCAGTGTGAGGATGACATGGAGCAGAGCCTCAACTGACCCATGAAGAGCATGTAGCAGGGAAAAAAAAAATAAACCTTCATTATTTTAAGTCACCAAGATTTAGGTGGTTGTTATTGCAGCCTAACTGAGCCCATCCTGACTGATATTGAGTAGGAAGAGAGGCCCTATGAGTGGGTGGTATTGGGACAAGGGATGAAAGGAATGGCAATGAGAGTAGATTATATGCTGAGAGGCCAGGTACACCCTGGTTTAGCCACCATGGCCCTTCCTCTCCCTATACTTCAATCTCCCTATCAATGTGCTGTGTGTCTCTTGGGGCTGTGGGGAGAATCAAATAAGGGGAAGTATGAAAGTCTTTGAATCAATCAGGCAGAGTGGCACACACACCTGTAATCCTAGCAACTCAGGAGGCTGAGGCAGGAGGATAGCAATTTCAAGGCAACTTAGTGAAACCCTATCTCAAAAATAAAATAAAGGGCTTGGGCTGTGGCTCAGAGACAGCACCCCCGGGTTCACTACTAGTACCAAAAAATAAAATAAAACAAAACCCACGAAAAATTCCTTGAGTTAGGGAGCAGTGAGCACAGGTGAGTGTGGATAGAGATAGTGACAGTGAGTTTGTGAGCCCTGGTGTGGGGACTTTTGGTGCTTCTGTGAGGGTGACAGCAATAGTGGTGATAGTAATGGTCACATTGACCATGATGGTGACTACTACGGTGACAGCAGCACTCAGCTGTTGGCAACCGCATTGGTGATGGTGTTTGTGCTGGCAGTGAGGATGCTGACAGCAATTGAGTCCATTCCCATCAGCCTGGCCAAAGCCCCACCAGGGCACAGGCACAGCGGTGATCACAGCAGTCTGGATGGAAGGCCTCGAACATTGATTAATTACCTCCGCTGGGGTTGGCTCATTGTCCGCTGATCTCTGCTTCTCGAATGCTCTGCCTGTCTGACCCTGGCAAGCCTTCCAGAGCAGTACTGTGTGGTGTCGGGGCAGAGGTTTCCAGATATGCCAGCCCCAAGGCCTCTTTATTTGCCTTAGATGAGCACCTGCCACTGGGCCCAGTGCAAGCTCCTCTTGGGGAGCTGAGTGCTGGGTGTTGTTCTGTGCAAATGTAAAAGCATCAGATTGTGTTTTCCTGAAACCTGATGGGTACAATATGGAATTTCCATGTGCCAATTGTGTGTATCGGGTGCAGGCTGGAGTAGGGAGCTGGGGAGAGAGGTGGCTCAGGCTCAATAGAGCCTAATGGTGGACACTGCTTACAGAGGTCAGGGAGGTAACCTTGGCAAACATCTCTGCCCCTTCCATGCATTATCTTGTACTGGCCTCTGGGGGCACCATGGATTCAGTGATGACTCTGCCCCAGTTGCCCTCTGGGAATCCCAGTCTAACAGAAGAGGCTGTTATTGAATGAAGACACACCTAATATGTGTGCTTGACATGGATATTTCAGTGACCAGGGCCAAGCAACTCTCTGACTATAAGAACCTCTACCTGCAGCCCACCTCCTTACTGATGGGCAAACTAAGGTCAGGAATAGGTGAGGCTGGTCCCAAGTCACATAGGGATGATCTGGGTCAAAGTTACATTCTTGCCTCCTGGCCAGAGCTCCCCACACCATACCCCTCTTCTCATTCTCAGCTGTACTTTTGCTGGAAGGCACAGATGAAGATTAAAAAAAAAAATCTTCTATTTTGTTTTTGCTGAGTTGGCACTTCTGTCATCCCAATCTGAGGGGTTTGGCTTGTCTGCTCTGAGGGAGGAAAATGCCTCCATTTAAAAGCAGAACTAAAAGAAAAACATCCACAGGCCCCATTTCACTGCGCCAGACACGATGAGCAAACCATGGTCGTTAACATGATAAAAGTCACTTTGTCTGGGTGTAAAATTCATTTTTCCCCATTTAGCACATGGTGCATTTGCATCATGCTGCAGTTCCTGGGCTGCGGTCTCCTCCCAAGGATGTCCTGAAATTGTTCCCATTCCCCAGGCAAGGCACCTAAGACCTGGACCTCATGAGATGGGGCCACAATGGCAGGAGGGGCTGATCATATGGCTATTCCCATGGTCATGAGGCTGTTCCTCCCAACAGACATTAAGCCCCACACTCTCTGGCCAGGTCTAAAGGGGACTTGGCAGAGTGGATGAATAGAGTATCTGGGATCTCCCAAAGAGTCCCCATTGACCTGGTCGTTATCCTGACTCTATCACAGAATACCCACAGAAATCTACCCTGCCTACCACTTGTCCCCCATTTCTATCTACTCTCCCCATCAACCCAGAAATCTTGCCCTCAGAAGCAGGGCCTTACCCAGCTCCTGACTCTCAGAGAGGGGAGGGAGTTACCTGTGGTCACCCTGATCAACTGAGGCAAGGCTCATTCAGCCCTATCACATCAGGACTGAGAGTTCAAATCCCATCAACTTGTACTAGAATCCACAGTCAAATGCCCAGGTTGAGGCTGACAGCCTGGGTTCTGCCTCCTATTCTGTCTTAGAATATAGCCTTGGAGCCTCCCATACTTGGACTTAGTTTCCCCGATTGTACAAGGAAATAAAGCAGAGTCTGAAGTCCCTTCCAATTCATCTTATCCCCAAAAGTTATTCAAAACTTTCAGCTTTGTAACCTGAGCCTTCAGAGAAACCCAGTACCATGGAGTATTATGGCAGTGGGCCAGGGAGCAAGTGGATAGAGGGAGCAGAAAGGAAGAGCCCGCTGTCCCTCTGCCTATCAGGCCAAAGGGAACCTAAGGCTTCCTTGAAGTCCCTTTCCTTGACTTCTCCCCACAGAGGCTGTGCTAGCTCCAGGGAGAAGGTGGTATTGGGCTTCCAAAATATGATCCAGGTGAGGTGGCAGATGATGATAGATAAGATAGAGCCTCAGGGCTTAGGGAGGTGGGAGTTGAGAACCCTTTTCTACAGATCTCTGCCAACAAGAAAGAAAGCAGGAATGGATAGGACATTTAGTATATTGCCCCTCAGATGTGGGGACTTGGACACAGTTACTAATACATTGTCCACTGACAGAGAGAAGGCTTCAGAGACCTTTCCCCTTCTGGAAAGAAAGAGGGGATGGTAGTGGCCCCAAGAAGGAGAAGAGAGAGAGCTCCTATGCAACATACTCCCCCAGCCTTGGGGCAAGCCTGGTCAAAAGGGACGAAGAACTTGCACAGTACCTGGACCTGGGCTTGCCAGGCTGCCCTGCCCTGCCTCTTTGATTAGAGAGCTGGAGATGCTGGGAAGGCCTGGGCAGCTGATGGACATTCCATCAGCAGTGGGGAATGGAGTGCAGCCTATAGGGGCAACAGAGTAGACTGGAGACCCCTTAGAAATAACGTTGGGGTCCTTACAAGGGATTTTCTGGGTAACACGAGACTCTAGCAAGACTTTAGGGCAAGGTATATGCTGTCCTCTCTCCAATTTGGGACAAAGGGGCTCTGTGTCCCACACCCCACAACTTAATATCCTGCTACTTGAAGAAGCATCTCTGACTGCTGGCCAGAGCACAGTTCTCAGGGCTGCTAGAGTGCTGGGGAGGGGTAAGGGGCCTCCACCCTGGTTTAAGGGTGCAGGAGGCGCAGTGCGCATGGCGGGCGGGGGCCCAGCAACAGCTGTTCACTTACTGAAGCTATTTTATAATATTGCCGGAGCTTTTAAAATAATCCCATTTCTGCAGAATATTCCCAGCTAATTGGAGCTGTCTCTTTCTTATTAAACAGAAAGGTTATAAAAATGTGTGTTGAGGGTTTAAGAGCAATACCTCTCGGCTGCTCTGATTGTTATGACAAGGATAACATACGAACCGGAAGCCCTTGCTTGGCAGGCTAGGTGGAGCAAGCTCTGGTGGTTGGGCTGGGGTGGAGCAGGGGCAGGGGCAAGGGCAGGGCCTGGCTATCTTTCCCTGTGGCACCTTGCATAGCACAAGCTTGAGGAATGGCAGCTTTCCCCAGAACAATTGCTCTCTAAACACTTAGGCTGCTGTGACAGGGCTGTCCATCAGCCAGGCCTCTGACTGGGGGAGTTCGCATAATTTACCAAGAGGCAGTGGAAAGGGGGGGAAGTGATTCCAATTAGTTGAGCCAGGAAGCAGATGAGCTCTCTAGGACCTCAGTGCTTTGGGAGGATGAATAAATAGCCCCTTCTCTGTGATGAGGGCAGCCCAGATACAGGGGTCTCTGCTTCTCTCTGGTGCAGGGTGTGTACCCTGACTGTTATGAAAGCCTTGGGATCCCCTCACCACCCTCCATCAGAATAGCTTTACTTTGAACAGTTATATATTGGTAATCTGCATTAATTTAGTTTAAAAAGAATTACCTGTTACTTAAAAACCAGTATGAAATCCAGGGTCCCGAAAGAGGAAGATATGCCTTCCTTGGATCTCCTTTCTGCTTGGTAGCTGCCCTATCTAACCAACTGTCCAGGAGTAAATCATTCAGTACCTGGCACAAGCCCAGGGGACCCAGGGAACCCAGGGGCCTCTCTAATAGAAGATAAGACTCCAGATTGATTCAGGCCCCACCTTCTGTCCCTGTCACATTTCTCTCTGGGACATTTTTTCCCCAAAGGCCACCCCACTTTCCCTGTGCACCTGGGCAACATATAGGGAGGCCTCTACCCATTGACTCACCCAACAGTCACTCTGACATGTGCCTTAGTCCTGGCCTGGTCCTGGCTTGGGGCTTGGTTCTACATTGTCTAGCATGTGTTAAGCCTGGCCCATCACCTCAGGTGGGCAATGTGTGCAGGGGTGAAGGCAATACTCTTGCCCCACCTCCCTCCATAAGCCTGAAGGACACCACAGGTATGACCTCTCCACAATGCTGTATGATTCAACAATGAATCAAATTCCCAATAGCTTCCCAGCAGCTCTGAGAGGAAGATGAGGGGCTATTAAACCCATTTTAACTCCAAGGAGACTGAGGTGCTGTGACATTAAACAACAAGCTCAAGGTCACCTGGGCCCAGTGGATGTCTGCAGCTCCCCCCACTCCCCGCTCCCCTGCAGCCATGAATCAGGCTAAGGCACTAGGATGACTGTCCTTTCCACCCTGTGCTCATGGGACATTTCTCCCATGATTTGCAGCTATAGCTTAGATGCAGCCCTGCCACCTGCCTCCCAGCCTCCTGGCCTGCCTGCTCCGGTGCAATGGACTCTTTCATCATGGAGAAGCCTTGTTCCTCCCAACAGAGCAGACCTTAAACGCTTCACTGGCTTTCCCTGAAGCAGATCCTACCTTGACATCTTTTACTAGTTCTCCAAGGTTCCCTTCATCTAAAATATCCTTCTCTCTTCCACCTCCAGAAAGTCTTCCCATATTCCAACAGCAGAAAGCAATCCTTTTCCTGTGCATCCCAGAATGCAGATGCTCAACTCTGCTCTGCTGGGGTCCAGGGAAGGGCAGGGGAGGAGAGGAGGGGGCCCTTGCCTCATCCATGGGATCCAAGGCCTGCTCATCGACCACATGGGAAGAAATCCCCAGCTTTCTCCTGTAAAGCCTGCCTGGAGATACCCTGGTAGGGCAGGCAGAATGGAGAGAGGCTTAGTAGAAGCAAGAGAGAGGGGGCTGGATCATTGGTAAAATCCAAAGGCTGCACTGCCACCCTGGGAGTGGGCAGGAAGGGCTAATTTGCATGCTATGTGCATAGTTTTGCATATTGAGATAAGATGGGCTTATTGGGGAAAAAAAAGAAGATTACAATATGCTCTTCTTGCATCAACTCAGGAGGAGCTGGATAGGGAGTTGGAGATTATCTCTGCTACTTCCCAGCCAGCCTTAAATAAGTCACTCAGAACTCCTGGAGCCTCAGTTTACTCATCTACCCACTGGGGCTAAATCTATCTACTTGGAAGCTGTTTCTGAGTGTCTAGTAGGTAGTGAGAATGGAAGGATTGGAGGAGAGTGGGGAATGGTGATGAGGGTTATTATTCTCATTCGCTTAATATTTCAGGAAGAAATATCAAGAATTCTTGCTTGGAAATCACAAGTCATAGTGGCCCAAGTCAAGACCTTTTCCTTTGTATAGCAAACATCAGTTCCCAGTAGAGGTCAGGAATAGGAGCACTCCAGTGTGAGTCTAAACCCTCAATACTGTGCCTGTTTATGGGGAACCTGAGGCAGGATTCAGTAAGGTCAGGGTGTGGTTGTGAGTCTCTACCAAGAGCAGGTTTAGAGGGTTGGGGATCAGCAGAACCTGGATTGGGAGGATCTCAGACATGTTCAGCTTTTGGTAAGAGCAAAAAGTCAGCCATGGGCTGGGATTTGGCTCAGTGGTAGAGTGCTTGCCTAGCATGTATGAGGCAGTGGGTTTGATTCTCAGCACCATATACAAATAAATGAATAAAATAAAGGTCTGCCAACATCTAAAAAAAATTAAAACAAAATAAGCCAGCCAGAATGGGCAGCAGCTGTCCTAGAGTGTTTAGAAGAAGAACTGTATGGTGTGTGTGTGTGTTTGTGTGTGTGTGTGTGTGTGTGTGTGTGTGTGTTGGGGGACACTGCTGAGTGACTGAAGTGTACAAGGAGTCCTGAGTTCAGTCAGAGAGACCCGGTTGTCAGGGAGCAGCACAGTATCTTGGAAAACAGTTAGGTAAAGGTTTCTGAGAGCAGAGTCTACCTCACTTCCAGGGATTTGATCTGTAGGACTGGTTGGTGTCCCATGGCAGGCCTGAGCAGGCCCCAGCATGAGGGAAGTGATGTATTATTTCACCTCCACACTTGATCATTCATTTATCCATGCTTGATCATGCCCTATCCTCTGAGGGGCCTGAACATGTCTGGCATACCTACTGTCCCGGGACTTGAGGACCATCCCCCACTCTTGCCCCAAGTCTGTCTCACTGCCAGTCTTTCTGGTCCAGGGCCTGCTCCCAGGACTCCACAGCAGCTGACTCGGATTTTCAGACAAGAAAAGCTCAGTTGCAAATTGCTGAGTCCACACTCTGATCCTCCCTGAGGTCTCTCTCTGTCTCTCTCAGCGAGTCTCTCCTTCTGCCTCTGCCTCCCCAAAGCTCATCATTTAGAAATTAAGATCTCAGCAAGACAGTGGTTTGGAGCTGCCAGACAGTACCCAGATGGCCATAGCAGTAGTGTTGGCGGCGGGTGAGTGTGTGTGTGTGGGTGGACGGACCCTTCCAGCTTGTGGCAACATAAGCAGGTAGGAGCTTCCTCATCCCCTGGACTCTCATCTTCCTACCTGGGTACAGCCTTCTAACCACCTGCTTCCACCTGCCTGGAAACCAGCAAAACTCTCAGATGAACTACTCTGCAGGGAAAGGATGTGACTGCCCTGGGAGCTCCCAGATCTCCAGGGTCTGTCTCTAGGCCAGCGAGGAGCTCTCTGCTCTCTGCATTGTCCTGGCACCTACCTTGCTCTGCTGACCACAGTACTAGCCCCTTATCCACAAGTGGAAAACTAGATGGGGACATGGGTCATCTCTGACCACTAAAAAAAAGTCATTGGATTGTCCTAAGCAAGGACCGAGGTACCCTGGGTTCTGCCTCAGAGGTGTCACTATTTACTAGGTGATTTGGAGCCTAGTCCAGAGCATCTCTAAGGCCCAGTTTTCCCAACTCTGAGATGGAGTAAGGGGTCCACAGAGTTCCTACTGTTCTTTGAAAGAAATTCTGGAGCTCAGTCATCTCCAGAGTGGCCAGGGTGTTTCCTACCTGCCAATAACCTGAGCTGAGATGAGATGAAGCCCAGAGTCCTTGCAAGCCATGCTCATTCCTGAACTTTTATCTCCTTCCAGCCCCAAACCTGGGCAGTGATGTCTTTCCCTCAGCTAGCCCACCCAAGGGACAATGGTCCCAAGATAGGATCTGGCCTCTCCATTCCCTCAATTCCCAATCCTGACCCTGTTTCCTGCCACAATTCACAGGCTGATCTTCCATTCAGACTGGATGGTCTCTCATTTACCTACCTGGGTACTGCTTCATTCTAGCAAAGGAGAGAGAACAGCCTGTTTTCACACAGGTTGGAGAGAGGGACAGCCCCACTGACTTTGCCCCTTTGTGTGGACTGAGGAGCCAGAACTCCTGGCCTAGCTACTTGTATTTCCTGGGCCTGGGATGAGGTGAGGTAGGGCAGGAAGGAGGGAGGAAAAAGGCATGAGGCTCCTCCCCAGGTGGTTGGGTGTCCTCCAGCTTCTGCTGCACCGGGTAGGCAACAGAGTATCCTCCAATCCAGCATGATTTTCCTCTGCAGTTTCTAATGGCTCAGCCATTTCCCCTTGTGCTTGTACTATGGAAGACTTCATGGTAGATGGGGCTGGAAAATACCCTCCTCTTCAGAAGGCCTAGGAGGAGCTGGATCACAAGTGCATTTGGAGTCTTGAGGCCAATTCCTGCCTTGTAGGAGGATAGATCCAGACTGAGAGGGGCTCCTGTGAGATCTACATTCCCAGGCCACTCCAACCACCAGAGAGGAGCCTCATGCTTCCTTTCTTCTTACTCATTACCCTGCCTTACCTCAGCCTGGGCACAGGGTGACCAGTGAGGGCTGTAAATGGGGCCATGATTCCAGAAGTGGAGCACTTCATGCTCCACTCTACTAACAGGAAAGCTGAATTAGTTATTGACTGAGAGTGTCCTTTCTCTTCCCTGCCTAGTATTCAAAGAACTCAGGAGGTGGGTCCTGAGGACCAGCACCTCCCTTGGGAGGCAGGAGCTACACAAAATGGGATAGGGTTGCCTCTCTGGAGTCCTTCAGCCTCTTAAAACATGATGCTCCTACCCACTCTGCTGCCACCTCACACAGCCTCAACCTCCCCTCAGTAATCAAAATCAAACCCCCTGGCCTCATCCATCTCACAGGTTCAACAAATGGAGTGCAAACTGCCCCTCACAGGAACAGGAGCCATCAGTTAAATTAAGTGATGGTGGAGATGGGTCCTGCCCTCCCCTCAATGGCCTAGAAGAGGCTAATCCACTAAAGGATTGATGAGCAAAAGCAGAAGAATGCTTTTAGCAGAAGAAACAGAGGTTATGAGGATGTTCTCTGATCACTTCCCCTACCTGATGCTGCTTTTTTCATTGCATGTGCATCAGTCCTTACCACAGTCACTCAAGTGCCTTCTGCTACTGCAGAGGGCAAGGTGGCTGATGAGAGGTACAGTCTTGCCCTCAGAGGGCCCCCACTCTGGAAATGAAGCCCTCGTTCCAGACAAGCTGGGCAGAGATGTGTCTTCCTCCCCCAAAAGGTTTCTTTCTTTTTTAAAAAATATTTATTTTTTAGTTGTAGTTGGACATAATAGCTTTATTTTATTTATTTGTTTTATGTGGTGCTGAGGATCGAACCCAGGGCCTCACACATGCAGGCGAGTGCTCTACCACTGAGCCACAATCCAGCACCCCCACTCCATGGTTTCATTGACCAAGTTGCCAGGGTCCTTTGCCTCAGTTTATTTACTTACAAAACAAGCAAGTCAGGGACAGGTCATTTCCAGAATCACTGATGACTGGATCCCAGCAGCAGGCAAGGGAGGGAACTGCCCAGGAAGTTCTTTCCTACTCCTGGTGGTAGAGGCCAGCACCTGCCCCTCACCCAGCCTGAAGGGGCTGCTATCAGAGGAGGCAATTTGCCGTGGCCATTCCACAGAGGTGCTAAGGGGATGTTAGGCAGTGATGGAAAGCTGTCTCTGCCGAAGCCTAACTTAGCCCACCGCTGACACCCTTCACTTCCACCTGGAGGCAGAAAAACATGTCTTGTGGAGAGTTAGAGCTGCTGTCAGCGCTGGCCGGGGGCTCTCAGGAGACTTTTATTTATTCGAAAGCTGTTCAGACACCTAATGCTCTTCCAAGGGGAGAATTTCTCTCTTTTATTTGTCCTCATTTTCTCTTTCCAGAGTGCGATGAAGGGCTGAGGCGAGGGAGCAAGGCCAGCATCTGGGTCCTTATGCTACTCACCATGGCAAGTGAAACACAGGGAAGATACCCAGGAACTTCCCCACCACACACACTCACACACACACACACACACACACACACACACCAGGCAGGTTGGGCAGAGTACTCCCAAAGGGGAGTTGGAGGACTCTGAAAGACCTAGTGGCTGGGAGGTGGCAGAGGGCAAAACCTAGACCTTAGTTTGGAACTTGAATCTCTTTGCTCACTGTAGCCCTGGGACAAGCCCTGCCTTTCCCTAGGCCTCAGTTTCTGCATCTATAAAATGAGGTTAGTTCAGATCTCTCTGGAAAAAACTTCTGACTGTTTAAAATAACTTTTGGTGGGAATGAAGACTGCCGCTAAGACAGGGGCTCCTGGTGGGACAGGACCTCTGACTGGGCAGCCATACCCATCGCTACCTGACCTGGTCTGGGAGGACTCAAGTTTCATGAGAGCAGCTAAAGCAGCAAAAGTGACCCTGAGCTTCCCATGCTCATACAACCAATAATCAACTTACTTTTCTCATCTTCCTAACAATGAGGTTACCTAGAACCCTTGAGTTCTGGGTTCAAGGGAGAGCAGGTTGTCCTCTGTCCATCATGGTTCATCTTTACCTCTGAGCCTATTCTTGCCCCATGCTCCCTGTGAAGCCACACCACCCATCTCCCTGTCTGCCTGGGGCTCATTTTCCTTTTTTTTAATATTTATTTTTTAGTTGTAGTTGGACACAATACCTTTATTTCAATAATTTATTTTTATATGGTGCTGGGGATCGAACCCAGGGTCTCGCATGTGCAAGGTGAATGCTCTACCACTGAGCCACAACCTCAGCCCTCCTTTTTTTTTTTTTTTTTTTTTAGTTATAGGTGGACACAATTCATTTTATTTTTATGTGGTGCTGAGGATAGAACCCAGTACCTCACGCATACTAGGCAAGTGCTCTACCTTTGATCCACAACCCCAACCCCTGGGACTCATTTTCTCATACATACATCATCCTCCAAGGGATGAGGTCCAGCCTACTGGACTTTCTTTGCTCAGATTCTCTGCCAGGGGTGCTTTTTCCCCCTACCTGTAGCCATTCATCCATCCAAATTTTCCTTTAATGTCATTTTCAGGGTTCCCTCCTCCATTAAGCTTTCTCTGACCACTTGGGAGAGACCCAGGAACTGTAATTATGCATGGCTTGAAGTCTTTACCATGTTTTCCTGTATGCCATATTCCCCCACCAAGTGGTTAGTTCCCAGGGGTCAAGGATCAAGCCCCTGATACCTGTCAGAACCTACCTGATTAACAAGAATCTCTGCTGAGCCAAGTAGTCTGAGTTCAGTGATGATGGAGGTCTAACCATGGATCACACTGTAGCACAAGGATACCTGATTCTCCCATGAGCCCCATACTAGAATTTTGTCTTTTTCTGCTGGCAGAGACCAGGCCTCAAAGCCTGGGGGCTGTGACTGACCTCACTGTTTTTTTTTTTTTTTTTACAATAATGTCAAGTTTAATCTGCCAAATATACAAGTTGAATTTGTGGAGCATGTTTTGCCTGGGTGCTGCATAGTAAACAGAGGTTTTCTTGAAATGATCAATGGATAGGGTTAAAAATGGGCACTAGCCCTGGCCAGATGGGTGGGAATGAGGCAGGGAAGGGCAAAGAGGAGAGGCTTCAGTCAGAGGGGACTAGCCAGGGACCAGCAATGACCCTCAGGGACCAAGGAGCAGGGGCTCCTGGATAACAGCCTCTCTCTGAGTGAGCACCCCAGCAACACAGACTGGGACTGATTGTCACAAACTTACCAGCAGCTGTCCCTGGCACGACCATCCACTAACGTGCAATCTACCGGACAAATGGAAGCTCTTCTTACCCCACCTCCCAAGCACCCCCCCCCGTCCCCCAACTAAGGTTCTGAATTCTAAAAACCGCAAAAACATTCAAATGGTTACATATGAAATGCTGTCCTGCATCTTTCTGTTTCAAAGATAGCAGCTGCCCCCTCCCCCCAGCCTCCCCCACACCTTTGACACGATTTCTATGCCAAAATGAAGAGGAGTCCCCAGGCCGTGGGGATCTCCTGACCGTGAGGGGCTGCTGCAGTGGCACAAGGGTGCAGGGCAGGTGGCACGGCAGGGCTGACCTCACTCTTTATCACAGGGAGACAGATCTGGGATGACAACCCAGTCTCCAGACTCAAATTTCCACATCATGATCTGCACTAACCACTGGGTGGCTCAGAGCAAGTCTCTTCCCCTCTCTGGGCCTATTTCCCCTTCTGTCCTAGAAGCTCTGACAGTCTGTAGCCTGGAACTTAGCCCTAACTTTGAGGTGCAGAAAGTTTTTACTACGTGAAAGGTTTAAGCTCCAGCCCCCTCCATTTATTACAGTAAAACCAAACTGACTGTGAGTCACATTGCTCCAAGGATCTTTGATGGTTTTTTATTTTTATTTTTTACTACGTTCATATGTTTTCAGTATGGTGTCCAGGCTGGTCTTGAAGTTATGGTCTCAAGTGATCCTCCCAACTCAGCTACCTGGGACCATAGATATGTGCCACCATGCCTGCCTGAAGTATTCTTGGTAACATTCAGAGGTGAGATCCTCTTCTGGTTGTATCTGGATGTTATATATGTGTGCACCATGCTCAAGCAGGGCATTTGGGGGAGCATATAATTTCTATGTATTTCCAAAGAAGTGGTGGAGAAGCCACAGCAGCTACTGGCATGTGCTAGTGGTACGCCCATATATAATGTGTCCCAGATGAGGGCCCTTGGGGACTACTGAGTCCAGCCCCAAAGGAATAGGTGTGTTGAAATGGGCTGGATGAAGCCAGGCAGGTGGCTCATTCCTAAAATCCCAACTATTTGGGGAGGCTGAGGCTGGAGGATCACAAATTCAAGGCTAGCCTAGGAAATTTAATGAGACCCTGTCTCAGAATAAATAAAAAAGGGCTGGGGCTATAACTCAGTCATAAAGCACGTTTGAGCTTAATACCCAGTACTGGGGGGTGGAGAGAAAAAAGAAAAGAGTTGGTTGAGATAGGGATGCTCTCCTACTTTTTAAGGTTGAAATCTGCGCAAATGACCTGGGTACAGATGGATCAATGAGACTTACAAGGGTAGGGTCATATTTAGCCTCCAGTGTCTCCTTTCTCTCCTCCTTAATATGTCCACCTACCTTGCTCATCTTGCAAAATTGAGCTAGAATCCCTCTTTCTTTTCCAGGAAGTCTTCCTGCTTGCTGGTACACAGGGCCTGCCCTTCGTGGGAATGTTTGAGTCTCTCCTTCACTAAGCCCTTGCTGAGTGTCAAATCTTACCCTCAGGGCTAAGACCCTCAAGAGTGGCTCTTCAGACTCCCGCCCCGCTAAATGGGGACCATGTATGCCGCTATATGGTTGAAGTGACTTGCCTACCACATAACATGTGATGTCTGTTGCCAAAGTTATCCTACCTTGTGCCCAAACCACATCCTTCCTAGGTATACCCCTGTTCTCCTTAACATAACACTCAAATTAGTCCTTCTGTTCATACTTCTTGTTCTCTCCCAGTGACCAAAACCTGTATAGGACCTAGAGGGCATAACACGGACTAGGGAGCCTCTGGTCTTGGTTTGACAAGAGTCCAGAGTAGAGGTATATTTCTGATCCCAAGGCAGAGGCCACTGTATATGAGTGTGGCTGGGGAAGGAGCAGGAGAGAGGGGACTGAGGTAGGGAAGCCCAACCAGCTGGGGAGAGTCTGGTCTGAGAAGGCTTCCTGGTATAAGTGGTTTGATGGATTTATGAATATCCTGGGTCCAAGTGGTAGAGATAGGGAAGGGTGTTCTAGGCAGTAGGAACTGGAGGCATAAAGCTTCAGGGCAGAAGCTGGGGTTGTGACTAAGTAATAGTGCGCTTGTCTGGCATGTATGAGGCCCTGGGTTCAATTCTCAGCACCACATACAAATAAATAAATAAGGGTTCATCAAAGACTACTACTACTAATAATAATAAAAAGCTGCAGGGCAGATTTCACTGAATAAGGAGCTGTCCAGCCTGCTGACTTGAGGGGCAAAAGGATAACAGGAGGGGAGGCTTGGAAGTAGAGCATGCTGGGGTGAGAATCTTGCCATCCCAGGAGTCCTAGACATTCCTGATGGGCTTCCTGTTCCCTCCAGAGTCATGGCCAAGCCCAGGGCCTGCTTGGCTCACAGTAAGTTCCCCCATTTTATTTATCCATCTCTTATGGATGCTGAGCTGACCTCCCTTCAGCCTGCATGCAGAAATAGCACCTATAGCCTCCTGCCAAGGCCAGATCCCTCTCTGCTAACAGTAGCTTTACCTGCCCCTGTTACATCATATCTTCCTGTACAGGCACCTGGGGCCAAGCAGGTAGCCTCAGGCCTTTCCTGTCTAGCCCATCAGTATGTCTGCCCTGGAAGTACTATTCCTGGGAAGGCTGGATCTCTCCTCCCAAAATCTTAACCTGTTGTTGGAATCAGCCACCAGGAGGCCAAAGATATTGTGAGCCTCAAAAGTTGGAATGTGTAAACTCTTACTACCCATTTACTCTTAATTACCTCCCCTCCTTATTTGTCTTCCTTTAACGGCCTGTCAACCAAAATCTCCCCCCTTCCCCTCAGAGCCAGCGGCCTCAATTAGGTGTACATCTGCAGAGGCTGGAACTGAAATGCCCAACTGCCTGTGTTCACAGCTATACCCAGAATGGCTCCAGGTGCCTCATGGCCTGGGCACTCTCTGGGGATAGCGCCACAATCGTGGTGTCAAAGGGTAGGCAGGCTGCCCCTCATTTCTCAGGCTGTTGGAGACTTTGTCTTGGGAAGGTGCCCATTCCCCACAGGGCACTCAGGAGAAGTTACACCCTGTGTGCTCTTCACCTGGGACCATGAACACAAGTTATCTGTTCAGCAAACAAATCCGAGAGACACCTCAGGCCAGTCCCACCTAATTGTAAGGGACAGAGATGCTGGAGACAGGTATCACTGGGAGGGACTGGCAAGGGGGCTGGTTAGCCCAGGCTTATTGACTCTTCATTATAGGACCCTCCCACCATGTCCAGCCTAGTGGAGGGACTACTCTGCATGAACGTGGGTAGGGGCACTTATTTGGTACATTCAAACCTCTAGCTCAGTGAGGGTTCTGCTTATCTCCCTGCAAAGCTGTCCTGACTTGATCTCCCATAGTCCACTAGACTCCAGGACTGTAGGTGTTTGAGGTCCAGGGATGTGTAAACTCTTACTCCCTATTTACCCTTAATTGCCTCCCCTCTTTATTTGCCTCTGGCCCCTGCACTGTCTTACTGGGATAATGTTTTGGGAGCTTTGTGGTTTGGGGTCTATTGGCAAACCTCAGTCTGACCCTTGAAGTGTCACTCAAGGTCAGGAGGGAGGAAAGCTCCAAGAAATGAAGGAAGCTGTCCCCTTGTGGAGCCCTAACTTGTAGGGGTGGAGGAAGCACACCAGGACTAGGGAATAAATAAAGGTTGTCCCGAGTCCTATTTCCAGCCTCTAACACCACCTCTGTGTTCCTTATGCCAGGGACCACTGTTCTTCCCTCCTCAACTGCAACCCTCCTTGAGATAACCTTTGAGAGGATGATGTGAGACCCAGCCAGATATCATGAGTTGAAGGCTTCTGAGCATCTATCTATGAACTAAGCTGCCCAGCAGTTACTGTCCCTCACTCTTTATGTTAGGTAGTTTCTGGGTAGCTAATGCTAAAGGAGTCGGGCTCTGTGACCGACCAGCAGGAAGCATTCTCCTATCCTATTCAGAGGCAGAGTGATATTCTAGGGGGAAATTTGATAGGATCCCAGGGATACTATCCCCCAACTACAAGTGCTTCTGCTTACCAACTAATTCATCCTGGAAATAGGGCTGAGAACCCACACAAGCATTCTCAGGGAGGAAACTGAGGCTCTGAGAGGCCACTCCACAAGCTGAGGGTTGGAAGTGAAACCAGTCCCAGCCTTTTCCCTGAAGCAAGAAAGAGTCAGGGGGCTCTAGGAATGTTTGGGTTGTGCTCACACTCATTGGCCCTAGAAGAGTCTGACTAGCAGCTGTGCAAGCCCTGGGAACTGGGGTTTGGGGCTCCTCTCTGCATGGTATACCTGCTTAGCCCAGGGAAGTAAATCCAGGAGGCTGCATCCTGCCATCTTCAGCCCCCCACACTTGTGCAACTGTACCCAGGTTCTGGCTCAGGGAAAAAGGAGGTCCTGCCTTTTCTTTCTGCCAGGGTCTAAACATGCAATCCCTGGCAGAGAGAAATCCCCAGGTAGCTGGAGTCACTGAGGGTACGACAGCACTGCCACCTTCTTCTATGGTCTGCTGAATCCTGCCATTCCATCATTAAACCTGTGTCACCAGGCCTCAAGCCTGTTGAAGGTCGAGCCCCAGAAGGGTCACAGATGCCCCTACCCTGCGTCTCAGGAGGGAGACTCTTCTTGCGGGAAGGGCAGAGAGGAGCACCTGGGCTTGTGGTGTGGGGACCCGGCCGCACACGGCACGCTCTGACCGTGGCTGGGGCACTGGACGCGCGCGCCCGGACTCCACTCGGTTGCGCGGGCCAGTAGGGCAGGCTCGGGGCTGCGCGGGGAC